>NC_142197.1:435000-502500 GCF_026936395.1 Plectropomus leopardus | reverse complement strand
CTGAAACAAAGAAAAACATTAAAATATTTTTATTACATTTTCAAAAATGTCATAAATATTATTTATTTATTAATTTATTCATTTAATCTTCTTTATAAAATAATTATAAGATCATTTATTCAGTATTTATTGGCTTATTTGTTGATTTATTACTGTGAATTTTGATTTATTTATCTAGCTGATTATTTGTCATCTTTTTATTTATTTATCTAGCTGTTCATTTACCTGTTTATATGTTGAATTGTTTAGTTATTTACGTAGTTATCTGGTTATTTATTTGCCCATCTCTTTAATTATCTATTGATGTATTATTTATGTAGTTTCTGTTGATTTGCTTGTTTTGTTTTTAATTTACTGAGCTGCTTATTTATAAATGTTGATTATTTGTTTATAATTATTTTGTTCAGTGATTTATTTAGTTTTCTATGGTTTTACTTGTTTATTGGTGTTTTCATGTAGTTTTTAATTAATGTATTTATTTTTTTAGTTGTCTGTTTATGTATTTGTTTGTTTGTTGGTTTGTCCCTCCCCTCTCCCCCCTCCTCCTCCTCTTCCTCTCCTGTCACATGTTTGTCTGAAACACAGACTCATGATTTAACCCCGTCTGGACCAGTTTGCACTTTTCACCTCACAGAACAACAACTTTCATATTTTAGAGACATTTTAGTTTTTCTTTGAGAACGAAAAGTTTTTATTGAAGTTTATTTTTTCCTGCCGTCTTGACTGAACGAAGACTCAGCGTGACCTTTTCTGTTTCTCCTGCTGTGATTGGTCGAACTGATGCAGGTTGCAGTTATAAAGAGAAGTCACGGAGTCACATTCAGCATGTTGACATGCACAAAATCGTCCCAAAAACACGATCTTCCCGCTAAGCTGTTCACGTCTAATGAAAAAGAATGTTTCACTAACCCTCCTGTGCACATGCAGCCGTGCACGCTCGCATTAACGTGCACTAACGTGTCGTTTATCGGGTCAGAACGTGGAAGAGCGGGACAGCTGGAGTGACTGATGGACTGCTCTTTCTCCGTCCCCCCTGAACAGACCGGCGGGCTGCTCGAACCCCGCGGCCGGGGTCAAAGGGCGAGTCCCAGCCTCCTCTGATCACATGATGAGATGACATCACGCAGGAAGTGAGAAACAGGAGGGAGAAGGTCGACGTAAAGGTAGAGAGCGTTTTTCCTCTGAGGGAAACATTATAAATAATGAGGTGAGTGTTTATAGGAGCCGCTCTGTCCTCCGTGTCTCACAGCCATTACTGCCTGTCCACCGCCTGTAATGGATGAGGCTATAACACCCTGTTTACACCTGTGTGTGTGTGTGTGTGTGTGTGTGTGTGTGTGTGTGTGTGTGTGTGTGTGTGTGTGTGTGTGTGTGTGTGTGTGTGTGTGTGTCCTTGGCCAGGTGTGCTGACTGTTTTTGATCAGTTTCCTCTCTCTCTCTCTCTCCGTCTCAAAGCCTCCTGTTTCTGTTTTCTCTTATTTTTCATCCCTCCGTCTTTCTGCAGTTTACGGTCTTTAACTTTTTGTTTCCAGCAGAAAAGGAAACAGTATAAACAGCTGACAGGTACAGAGTTCACACACACCTTAACCAGTAAATATCCACACGTTTTCCAGGACTTTTCCAGGACTTTTAAAGAAAACAACCATCGATACTCCTTGTTTTCCTTTTTTTTTTGCTTTTGCTTTATAACATCTTTTAAAATATATTTCTATTTAAAAAAATATTGAATTCAGAGCAAGATAAGACCAGAATATTTCTTTAAAAAAATATCTGGTGAATTTTAAATAAAACATTTTGGCACTAACTTCACTATTTGATGCAGATATCCTTTTACCAAATGAAGCGTATCCGTGGTTTACAGAAACGTACGATGCCACGCGGTGACGGCGCTGTCGGGCCGCTTTCATGCGATATTCACACTTTTTCCAACAAACAGTCATGCACCAAAATTCACGCACGTTATCATGAGATAGTAATTCGTGTGCAACCAGCTTTTGTCAGTGCTTTGGCGTACGGAGGCGACGCCAAAAGCCACCTTCTGCGACTAACAGCAACGCAGCCGTACGGCGTCAGATGAGAGCTCTTTACTTCTCCGCTCTGTTCGCAGGATCTCGTAGAAAACGTTCACATTTGACTGCAGAAGATAAAAGGAGGAAGATTTTTGACTGATTCTCCTCCTGCAGCATCTTCGCCTCCCCATCAGCTCTGCGGCGCCCCCTGGGGACGTCTCTGTCTCTGTCTTTTGTCTCTGAGACGAAGACAGATGGAGTGAGAGGAAGAGGAGGAGCAGAGAGCGAGAGGAGGAAGAGGAGGAGGAGGAGTGGCAGTAATGAGCGGAGTAAAGGATGATGGAGGGAGAAAGAGTGCGACTCCTCGGCTGAGTCTGTCTGCAGGCGGAGCTGAAGGGATCATTCCCTCGCCAACGAGCCACGGCCGGCGAGGAGAAATGAGCGCTCGGGAAACTCCTCCAGCGCGCTCACATCCTCTCGCCGCCAGCTCCTCGCTGAGAGACGAGAGAGGAAACAAGTCCGACTGTCGTTCTTCAGACTGCAGGAAAACAAGATCATTTGACTTCATTTGATTTCTGAGTTTGTTAAAATGATTAAATACGACTTCGGTTCTGATTCCAAAGTCGTCATATACGGCTGCTTTGTCTGCGCTTTTGGCGCAAGCGTGAAATGCCACAAACCACCCGGTCTGCATGATCCGCCACGGCATCAGCTGATAACGTGGCTGGTAAGAACCTGACGCGTCCGTATGATACTGGACGGCGTCAGGTTGAAACGCAGCTGGTGACGATGTAACATGAGGACCACGAAGGTCCCGGTAGGGCTGGTGGGAGGGGGGACGGATGGATCCAACAAACCCCAGACTTTCACGCAGGGGTCCGGTGTTCTCTTCCTGTCTGAATGTGGAGGGTTTTTTTCTCGTGTGTTTGTTGACATCCCGGCGGCGGCTGCCACATGCAGCGGCGGCATACCGAAATGTAAACAGAAATAGAAGATGCAGAAGGATACCAAGAGTAGGATGCGCAGGTCCGCTGACTAAACGTGTTGGATTTTCATAAAACTTGGAGAATCTCTGAAATTGAAGAGTTTTGTGATTTTTAAAACTTTAATTTATAATCACCGAAAGAAAAACTGTCTGTGACAAAATGTTCTGTTTTTACTGCAGAGGGAAAAAAAAGGACTTGAATGACTTGAGATCTTTTGAAGATTGATTTTTTCAAGGACTTGAGCCTTAAAACCTGACTTGGACTTGAGAGCCGACACCCTGACAGACCTGATGATCGAGTGTTTCCGCCTCTCTCCGTGTGGATGTAAATCTTTGATAATGTGCGTCAGAGTTTCTCGCTCAGATAACTTTTAAACAACTTCCCGTGGCGGTGTCTCTCCGCAGTCTGCAGAGGACACATATTTTAGCTCCGTCTCATTGGCTGCAGTAATGACCCGTCCACGCCGCCGTCCTCACATCGCTGTTCCTCATTTGTAAATGTTGTTTCTGCGCCTGCTGCCTGTCAGCAGTCCTCTGCTGCGGCCTCGAATCGATCAGCCTCTCCTGCTCGCTTTGTTTGGACCTGATCACATGTCTACTCTAATTACAGTCCGGCTGCTGGACGCCGTCCCCTCTGCTGGACGCAGTCTCGCTTGTGGGTTAAAGTACCTGTAAAAAAAACATAAAAACTACCTGCAGACACAAGTTTCAAACTAAAAGCACGAGATGACAAATACATTTTTATTAGACTTCTAAACTTTCACTTCATGGCCATAATGATTAAACACCAAATCTCATGACTTATTTATTTTTTAAAAGTGCTGAAAAACTTGCTCAGCTGTGGAGAGCTCCTCGTAACTAAACGTCTCTCCAGTAAAGTTAACAAAACAATTTCACTGCAGCATCCAGTTTCTATCAGCTTTTGATCAAATCACATGGTCTTCATCGGCACAGGGAGCTGAACAACTTTTCAAACTTCACTCCTAAGGTCACGTGGAAGTCGGTCAGTGGTCCAGCGTGTCAGATTTTGGAGGATTTAGTGGCGTCTCGTAGGACTCTCATGTGACACCTTGACCGTTAGCGTACTAATGGTCGATCTTGGCTTCATACTCAAATATACATAAGAGGCCAGACGTCTTCGAGAAACCTCGACAAGTCCAGTGGCCACTTGAAAAGAAACCTCAGAAGTTTGTGTTTGTAGTTTTCGTAGCCTGTCCTCCATCCGGACAGTGCACTCCGGTGTACGACGTTACACGGAGTCTGTCACGGGTTACAGGTCGTTTCCGGTACTGAACCTGTGCATTGGTGCGTGTTTGCGAGCTTGGACCTGCGCGGCCTGAAGGGCTCAGTCGCTTTCTTTGCTGTTTTCTGTTTAGTTTGTGTCTAAATGCAGCAGTGAGTCGCAGAGGGCTTTGGGACCTCTCAGCCACCGTACAGACGTCCTGTCTGCAGGTACGCGCTCTCTGCGTGTCCCCTCGGTGTCACCTCAGGACTCAGCTTTAGCTCTGACGGCCGGGTAATTGGTTTCCATTAGACCGCGCCGTTCCATCCTTCCCATCAGGCCATGCAGGACGGGGCGTGCCCTCAATTCCCCGCCGCCAGACACACTCGGCCCTCGCTGTCCGATAACCTCCAACAGAGGAGGGTGTGTGTGTGTGGGGGGGGTTCAGAGCGATAATGAGGAGCGTCCATCGTAACGAGGACATCAGCTCACCGTGTTCTGTCTTCAGAGACAAGTTTGACCTCTGAGCTTCAACACGCCGCCGCCGCGCCTCTGTTCCTGCAGAGACGAGAGGAAAACTGACCCTGACTGAAAGTCTGAAGGTTTTAAAGAGCAAACCTGTTTTTTTATTTTGGTCGATGTACTTTACAGTCCTGCTGTTTTAACCCTTTGAAATCTGTGTGTGGTTTTTCATCAGTGAGCAAAAAATCATCAAGGACTGTAAAAGACGTTACAAGAAAATTACTGGAAAATAGAAACAAACAACAGAAGAAGAAAATAACCTCAAGAAAGGGCAAAAAAAAAGACCAAAATGATCATTTTATTTTCTCTTTCCTTTCTGGAATCTAATTTTAAATATGTAATTTAGAGAACTGTAAATTCAGTTGTTTTGCTTTTTTGGGGTTTTTTTTTGCAGCTGGCAGGATATTTCTCGTCAAGTTGCTCATTATGTTTTTTCTGTTTTTTGATGGAAATCACAGATATCAAATAGTTTTCTCAGGCGTCAGAGTCTGAAGCTGTCCTGGAGGCTCGTCAGCAGGATGAGGCTCACCTGGGCCTCCCAGCCACAAAAGCTGGCCCAGGTGTGGACTCGCTCTCTCTTCCTGCAGCAGACAGCCGCTCTGTCGGGCTGCTTTTTGTTTGGTTGGTTTTTGACTGCATCTCTTGTTGGGGCTCCCTCTTTACATCCACTGAGCCAGTTTGTGATAAAATGCTTGTGAGAGGCATTTTGAGAAATGCAGCACAAGAAAACATGACGGTTCAGATGTTAAAGGGTTAAATCTGCATTCACACAACGCGAGTCAAGTGACGCGTTCAGCACGTCATTTGACTTAAAAAATGATCACGCTGCCTGCGCCCGCCTTTACTGAATATTAAAAAGTTATTCAGTTTTTCAGTCCAGTTTTGTTTCTAAAGCCGATTATCACGAATCACAGTTTGCCTGAGACGGCTCACAGCAACGACAAAAAACTCCAAAAAAACCCAAAACATGCAAACAAAAAACAGTAAAAAGCAACAACACTGACACCTCTCTGAAGGCGAGAGAGGAGCGCAGCAGAAGATGATCAATGTGTGAATGCACACGTTATTACAGGAGATGTGTTTGATCACTGTATTATTTCTAACATGACAGCTGCTCATTCTGCAGCTATGAAACTTTCAGCTCGATGCAGCAGATTTAAATATTATCATCAAGAACCATATTTAGGTCTGACTGTCTCGTAATAATAATAATAATAATAACTTTATTTGTATAGCGCTTTCCACTCAAAGTGCTTTACAGAAACACACAACAGATAAAACCATAAGGCAATAACGGATAAAAACGATGACTAAGAATTTAAAACAATGGCTAAGAATAAGAACAGTGGCTAAGAGATAAAACCATGACTAAGAAAAATAAAAATATAAATAAAAACAGTGGCTAAGAAAATAAAACAAAAGCCAAGATAAAATAATGGCTAAGAACTGGTTAGGAGTCATATACCATAGAAAACAAGTGGGTCTTTAACTTAACTTTGAACACCTCTACTGTGCAAGCTTGCCGTATGTCAGTGGGGAGAGCATTCCATAAAGACGGTGCACGGGAATGAAAAGCCCGTGCACCGACTGTCCTCTTTTTAGTTCTAGGGACAGTCAGCATACCCGTCCCCGTCGTAATGCAGGAGACACAAAAATGACTTCAGTTTTTGGACAAATCAAAGTGACTGAATATTATCTGTGATCAATTCCAGCAGACTGATCTGTCAGCTATGATTCAGCAGCACATTTACAAAATATGGCCTCAGTTTTGTGCGAATCTGTAATGGAAACCTGCTTGCTGATTTTAGAGTGACAACACCGTAAATAAGCTGTGAAAGAAACTTTTTTAAAAATCACCAGGTGACCTCTGCAGCATCTGTTACCATGGAGATCTATGAATGAACCAATGAATCTTTATTTCAAACGCACAAATAAAGGTGAATGAGCCTCACAGTGAGTGCAAAGAATACACACACACACACACACACACACACACACACACCCAAGAGAAAAAGACCTATCATTTTGACTATACATATATTTAAATTCCAAATAATTAAACTGAAAATGTGCATGTTTAAAGAGGAGGAAGAGGAAGCACACAGACCAGGTTTAACAAGGTTAAACAAGAGACACCTTCAACACGCTTGTCTCTCTCTGCGGTGCAGCCGCCTGCTAATCCAGATTAGGTTTCGGAGAGCAAAACAAACACGGTGAAGAAGCTGCTAAAAATGACTTCATTTACTTAGTTTCACGCAGGACACAAACACCTGTCTCTTGGGTGAAACTCCTGCGTTTGTTTGACCATTCACCACCTAACCTTCATGCACACTTTAACTCTTCATACTCCTCCCCTCGTTACTCCCGTCAGTCTGTGCAGGTTATACAGAAACTGTGGTGCGTTGCTTTTTGTTTGTGCGGTTAAAAGCGATGCATGAGACCAGCCGCTGCACTCTGTGCTTGCTGTGCAGGATGCTGTTTGTCCAGCTCAACACTTTAAATTCATTTTGACAAACTCTGTGTCTCCGGAGGACGATGCATTCAGCGTTTCCTCTTCTTTATTATCACTTTTAAAAGCACTCGATCATGGCTGAGCCGCGCCCGGTGAGACTTTGTGTCTGCGTGCTGCAGCGAGCCTCCTCGCCGTTATCGTCTCCTCTCACTAAATAAAGCAGCTGGTGGGAGTGAAGCTGAGGCGTCTATCAGTCCCCCGTGGACCTTAGCACACTCTCAAACTGACTGCACTCGTCTTAATTGGCCCTAAAGTGGAGGTTGGCTGGAGTTAGTTTCCCCCTGTGGCTGCTTCAAGCATCAGCACAAAAACTGAGGAGAAATCTTCATTATGTTTATGGACAAAAAACAGGCCTATAATCCTAAAAACAGGTTGTTATCACATGATGTATGAAAGTGGAAACTCTGGAGGTGTCTGCGTATTGGCATGTACGGAGGCCAAAAGATGCCACGCTTTCAACTGTCTTTTTATATTATCTTTTGATGCTGAAATAATGAGTTAATTATCATTTCAAAACAGGCTAAAAGTCATTGGATCTATGTTTCTATACTTTATCTCAGGGAAACTTCAACTATTTTCCCTGCAGATATTTGGAGAAATACCTTCTCAGGGGAATACAAAAGGTTTTTGGGGAAAGTAGAACAGTTAACGTGTTTTTTTTTTTTTTTTTTAATGAAATGAAAAAATGTGAAAATGAAATCTGTTTCTCGTGCTTAAAATACAACAATGAAAGAATATGTTCACCTACGGAAAACAATATAAGACAATGTTCATTCACAATATCCGTATTTCCTGATTATGAACGACATATATTATGGAATACATGAAGCATGTAAATCATGTACAGAAGTCACAATTAGTAAATAGAAGCTACACAAGAAATTAAAATCATGAGCTTTTGAGGTCATAATTTCAAGATATGGAAGACAAAACATTTGAAATCCATGTTAAGACACCAGAGTCTGACAAACAGGAAGTCATCACACGTCAGTCCAAATGATGAAATGACTTCCTAATCTTCTTTTCCTCTGAATGCGTCTCTGTACAAACTCACGTGATTTAATTAAGTGATCTAAAAATGTTTACATCAGTGGAGATACTGGAGCTCCACGCAGAGATCAACAGGCAGCAGCTGCCAGGACTCCAAATCAAATTACCTTAAATCACATTATGTTTCACTTCAGGCTTTTATTTTTCCAGGTTCCAGCTGACTTCCTCTCTGAGTCCCAGCTGGGAACTGCTGTGATCAGTGACCCTGAAGTCCAGCAGAGAGGGTCGAGAGTTCAGTGACTCCGCTCAAAGGCTCCCTCAAGGAGACGAGACCAAGTTTGAGTCTGCTGCTGAAACTCAAACTGCAGCCGAAGGATTCAGTGAATACATCAGAGTCACCAGGCGAGTGTCCATGATCCCTCAAACTGCACAAATTAAATCTGAATACAAAACGCACCTGATGCAAACATGTCAGCTTAGAGAAAAATCTCCCATTTATTGCAAAAAGTTTTTCCTCTGGCGTGAGGTGGTATTTCAGGCAATTGTAAAAAAGTCATATGTGTCCAAACTGCAGTGGAAACACTTTTTTAGTCTTTTCTGGGTCACATGATGCTGTGAGGTCACAGGACGCTGTGAGGTCACAGGACGCTGTGAGGTCACAGGACGCTGTGAGGTCACATGACGCTGTGAGGTCACAGGATGCTGTGAGGTCACAGGACGCTGTGAGGTCACAGGATGCTGTGAGGTCACAGGACGCTGTGAGGTCACAGGACGCTGTGAGGTCACAGGATGCTGTGAGGTCACAGGAACTGGCTCCCTCATGATGCAGCAGGAGCTACAAGAGCTGTTATTGCATCACATAACTGAGAAAGTTTTTCACCCACAATTCCTCTGTGAAATCGTGGACTACATCTCCCAGAAATCCCAGATATATGGCCGCTCCCGCGTATAAGGGGCTCGCCTGATGTTTTGAACATCCATCACCATGGTTACTGGGATGTTATCACCAGAGGAGAAGTCACATGACATCACTCAGTGGAAACACAGTGAGCGTGTCACGTGATAAAAAAAACAAAACATCTTGACGTGACTTTCAAAGTCAAGATCAGAGGCCAGAATAACTCGAAGCACCTGCTCTAAAGAGACAGCAGGTGTGCATAAAAGCTGTTTAAACAGCGGTGCATCATCTGCATACGATGTGACAGGATTTACTGTTTTTTACGATGTTGCAAAGTGGGAGCAAATTCAATAGCAAACATCCAAAAACTGATCCTTGTGGACTCCCTAAGGGGAACCTGAATGTCTATACAAGTACAAGTTTTTTCAGTTAGCAATCCAGTTTAAACACCATCCACAGAGCACTGCGCCTGTCAGGCTACAAACAGCTTCTTACAGGTGAAATAAAGCAGCGTACCATGAATGCAAGTCATTTTAAAATCCTGTAGAGGTTTGCTCAGCCTGCTCCTCACTGCAGAGTCACTCTTTGTTAAGACCGGTTTTTAGGATGGACTTTATGTTTGAGTCTCAGCTATGCAGTCTTATCGATGCTCAGTGCATTTCTCATCAGTGGACGTTTGTTTGGTCGCCCGTTCAGCGAGCTGGGGTGATGCCAACACGTGTTTATGTCTGCTGGGATACTGGGATGTATAATTGGGTCTTGATTAGCGATGAAACTCAGTGTTTATGCTTTCTGATGATATCACCAAGTGGAAGCAGATCGAGACCAGAAGGGATCGGACCGAAAAAAGGAAAAATTTGTGAATTTCCAGCTCATACGAGTGTGTGTAATATTAAAGCGAGTCCAGTAATCGACTAAATGTACTCGGTAACTCTCCACCGCTGGAACCTGCCTCCTCTAAACTCATCAGTTCCTCTGTGTGACGTGTTCAGGTCACATGACCTAAAGCCTGTTTGAGGAAATCCTGCTGAGTTTGTTTTCAGTGTTTAATGCATCAGCGACGGCGAGGACTCCCCGAGGCGAACGAGACGAGCGGAGATGAGCAGAGAGCTCGGCTGTGAGAGGGCTCGTCTCCACATCTGGACGGAGACACAAACACAGACACATCTGGATGGAGACACAAACACAGACACATCTGGACGGAGACACAAACACAGACACATCTGGACGGAGACACAAACACAGACACATCTGGACAGAGAGTCTTTACGTAACTCTGATAATCCGTCAGTCCGTCACGTCTAATCACAAACAGCTGCAGTCAGAAATCCCCAAACACCTCATCAGCTTCATCCTCCTCCTGCTCTTCCTCCTCCTCATCTCTCTACATCCACCTCTGGACCTCCTCCTGCTCCTCCTCCTCGTGTCGTCCCTTATGAGGAAGGTCACGTTTGAACGGCGTCCACGGGCCTCGGCGGTGTGAGCGCGGCGTGCTGATGGCTGAATATTAATGTGGCGTTTTTAAGGTCCCGGCAGAGACGAAGGACGACATGTGAGGAAATCTAATCAGCTGCTGCTCCGCATCATTAAGACGCCTCGTTATTTCACAGGCGCCACAAGTGTCTCATAACGTCTGTCAACACAGAGTCCAACAGGTTATTAAAGGTCTCCGTCTGTCCCTTTAAAGATCAGACCGTCCCTCCTTTGTTTACACGACCTTTGACCTGTTAATTGTTTCTGCTTCTTTGATTTCAGACACAGTGATCAATGGTTTAAACTGCTTAAAGCTCCATTCAGTGTTTCTCACGTAAACTTTTTGTGAATATATTTTCCTCCTCATTAAAGATTTGCAAATGATTTAATTTTGAGAGTTAATGCTGCATCTTCAATGCTGCATCGGTGACATCACGTTTACATCGCTGGTTTACGAAGAACTTTCTTTTAACACGTCAGTCACACTGAAGATCCACATCAGATCTGCTCTAATTTACCAGGAATTATGTTCCTATTTCTTCACTGTAGTATCGTGTGTGTGTGTGTGTGTGTGTGTGTGTGTGTGTGTGTGTGTGTGTGTGTGAAAGAGCTTCAGGTGTTTGGAGTTACTCTGATTACACCTGCAGGTGTGTTGAGTCAGTGTGATTACATCTGAGCAAGTGTGTGTGTGTGTGTGTGTGTGTGTGTGTGTGTGTGTGTGTGTGTGTGTGTGTGTGTGTGTGTGTGTGTGTGTGTGTGTGTGATGACAGTGTCTGCCCAGACTGGTCTGTCCAGCTGGAACCAGTTCAGATCCAGTTCTTGTTGATTGCTGGTTTCTTGGAGGAGAAACTGCAGGAAACAGAGATTTATTTCTACAGTTACAGTTTTGATCAGGTTAACTGGGTCAGTGTGTGTGTGTGTGTGTGTGTGTGTGTGTGTGTGTGTGTGTGTGAGTCTGACTGATGAATTTTGGAGCCTTTCCTCTCCCATCAGCACTAAATCCATCATGGCCGCTGGCTGAAGCAGATCGTAAACAGCAGCAACTCGTTCTCACAACGATTGATGTCGGACTGAGTGTGTGTGTGTGTGTGTGTGTGTGTGTGTGTTTATGTTTGTGCAGCTGACAGTCAGAAGTTTGATGACTCTTGCGGGTGTCCAGCCCTCAGGAACGGTGCCGGGCTTTGAAGCCTGTTTTTCCAGCTCGTTCTCAATCTGAAGCTGTCAAAAAGCGTCGCTTTGACGTTTTTTTCCGTGTAACCCCCGACACCAAAAGCCACTTTTTGTGTCTCCCTGTTGTGTCTCTTACCATGTGCCTCCTCCCCCTCATCCTAACCTTCCAAACCAGCATGTGTGTTTGTTGACATCCTGCCGCTGCTCGCCATGTACTGTTGTTGTCTAAACATAACCGCGAGCAGTGTCAGCCACCATGTGCTCGTGGTGACGTCACGGTAGCAGCATCCTGGAACGTAAGGACGCAGAAGGATACCTAAAGCGTAACATGCAGACGCAAAAGATACCTAGAGCGTAACATGCAGACGCAGAAGGATACCTAGAGCATAACATGCAGACGTAAAAGATACCTAGAGCGTAACATGCAGACGCAGAAGGATACCTAGACCGTAACATGCAGACGCAGAAGGATACCTAGAGCGTAACATGCAGACACAGAAGGATACCTAGAGCGTAACACGCAGACACAGTGGGATACCT
Organism: Plectropomus leopardus; assembly: GCF_026936395.1. Classification (NCBI taxonomy): domain Eukaryota; kingdom Metazoa; phylum Chordata; class Actinopteri; order Perciformes; family Serranidae; genus Plectropomus; species Plectropomus leopardus. The sequence continues at coordinate 490,179 of NC_142197.1, read as the reverse complement.
AGAGCGTAACATGCAGACATAAAAGATACCTAGAGTGTAACATGCAGATGCAGAAGAATACCTAGAGCGTAACATGCAGACGCAGAAGGATACCTAGAGCGTAACACGCAGACACAGTGGGATACCTAGAGCGTAACATGCAGACATAAAAGATACCTAGAGTGTAACATGCAGATGCAGAAGGATACCTAGAGCGTAACATGCAGACGCAGAAGGATACCTAGAGCGTAACATGCAGACACAGAAGGATACCTAGAGCGTAACACGCAGACACAGAAGGATACCTAGAGCGTAACACGCAGACACAGAAGGATACCTAGAGCGTAACACGCAGACACAGAAGGATACCTAGAGCGTAACACGCAGACACAGAAGGATACCTAGAGCGTAACACGCAGACACAGAAGGATACCTAGAGCGTAACACGCAGACACAGAAGGATACCTAGAGCGTAACACGCAGACACAGAAGGATACCTAGAGCGTAACTTGCAGACACAGAAGGCTACCTAGAGCGTAACTTGCAGACGCAGATGTGCGCTGACAAAGAGGCAACATGTGACAAGTGTGGATCTGAACGTGTTGCGTGATGTCGTGTGGCGTCTCTCACATTGTGAACTCTGTAAATCAGTGGTTTTATTTTTTGGGCGAACTCCAACCTCTGCTGCAAAATGATTAGTTTGACTCTGAGGATTTGATCCATTTGGAAAGTGCAGAGTTGTGCAGAGATGTGAGAGTCTGGACGTGTTGGGTTTGATCCAGAGAAGCTTCTCCACCATCAGCACAGCTCAGAGCTGTTTTCATCACATGAATAGAAACAGTAGAAATTATGTATTTTTATCAGAGATTATTGAAATGTCTGCAGCCTCCTTTAGGAGGGACGGGGAGCAGCGGGGGAACGACCACGTTGTAACAATGAGAGAGATTATGAGATAAAACGTGAGCGTGTTGTTTCTCTCCTCTGTCGGCCTGTCGGCTCGGCTGGAAGCTCCTCAGCTCTCAGGATTTATTCATTTTTCTCACCACAGACTCACAAAATCACCATTTCTCTCTGGGTGTCGTTGCCCTGCCAACCCTGCAGTAATAAATGACTCTGGTCCTGCTCCAGCTTTCACTCCGAGGACGGGGGAGGGGCGGAGGCTGCAGGGGGGTCGATGCATGTTAGAGCTCGCTGCTGCAGTTCAGCCTCATCAAGAAAGCAGCACACTATATATATATCCATATATATATATATATATAGTGTGAAGTTTGAGTTTACTGCAGGAATGACATTTGGAAAATGTGGAATCAAACTACATGAAATGAACCTTAAATACATGAGAGTTAGAGTGCATGGGCTAATCCTTGAATATATGAAACAAAACTTAAACATACAGATACTGAGAGTTTGAATATGTGGAATAAGAGTTTAAAGACAATGGAAGCTGAAATACATGGAATGAGAAGCGTGACACCTTCAAAGTTCAAAAATTGGGTTTATACAGACGTATTTTATGTTGCAGAACAAAATACGTAAAGATTTCAGCCTGTGTTAGCCACAGACCTTATTTAAGGCTTTTAACCCAAAACCCAAAAAACTTTGAGACGAGGGAACCAAAAGTACAAAAACGCAAACGGACTTCTGCGTTTTAGGACTCATTACTTCAGCGCTCTAGTCTTCTGGAGCTTTTTGTTGTTTTACGAGATCTTCTTCATTCAGTCAGATCAAACTTCAGATCGGCGGCTCTGGACAAACTGGGAGCGGCTCTGGACGCTCTGGATGCTCTGGCGGCGGCTCTGGACAAACTGGTGGCAGCTCTGGATGCTCTGGATGGCGGCAGCTCTGGATGGCGGCAGCTCTGGATGGCAGCGGCTCTGGCAGCGGCTCTGGATGAACTGGCGGCAGCTCTGGACGCTCTGTGCGCTCTGGTGGCTTTGGACGCTCTGGACGCTCTATTTCTGGCAGCTCTGGACGCTCTGGATTTCTGGTGGCTCTGGACATTCTGGTGGCTCTGGACGCTCTGGTGGCTCTGGACGCTCTGGCGATGTGATCAGGTATTCTGTGTGTCTGGCAGCAGAGGGATGTGGGATCAATGGAGGAGTGAAACCTCCCCGCTGACACGTCTGAGCAGACATATTGAGAGGTCAGTGGTCAGGAGAGGGTCCTGAATCCCACCCAGATCACCTCAGACCTGAACTCTGCTCGACTCTCTGAGTGTTTAAGAGAAATCTCAAAACTCCACACTGAGTTTATTCATTTCACAGCTCGCGTAGAGTTTCCTGTCATGCTGTGTGACTCTGGGAAAAAGCTGCATAAACATCCATCAGAGATCATCACATGCATATGAATCTTTCTTAGAAGATCAGTTTAACTGGTCTGTGCGAGGCAAAACTGAAAACACCACAGTTACACAAAAAACAAAGATTTCAGTTCACTTCATTTTCCTGGAAACATCACCGAGAGGGATTCACGCAGACAAAGACAAGCCTCCACCCTGGACCTTCACTTTCATATCATTTCAGCTTTCTCCTCATGGATTCAAACTTTCATATATTTCATTCTGTGAATGGAAATTTTCTTTCATATATTACAGATTCCACTCTCAACCTGAATCAGCTGACATTAATCACGTGAAAAGACATTGTCCTAAACCGTTCTAGTTTTTACGCACGATAAAACCGAACGATTTATGTCGTATAAGGACAGACTTTAGTTCAAATCCTCCGTCCACGCAGCGCCGTCCTCCCGCCTGCAGCTGCTGACTGCGCTGAGATTTTACAAGAACAATGAGCGACATGATGAACGGTGAACAGCATGCGGGCGGTGAGAGGAGTGTCCTCGGAAATCAAACTTCTTGAGAGACAGCGGCAAAGATATGACTTTTCAGAGCATGAAAATGCTTCGTTTATTCCCGATTTTCAAGTTTTCATTCCATGTATTCAAGGTCCGTGTATCATCCAGACTTACGTATATATTCAAGTTTCTACCCACATATTTAAGGTTCAGCTCATCAATTCAAACGCCCATTTCATCTATTCAAACTGTCCAAACTTTCATTGGTATTCAACCCACGTTTTCAAACTTTCATATATTTAAGTTTATGTATTTCAGTGATTGCTCCACATGTTTCATTTTCATCTTCAAGTGATCAGTTTGATTTTTTATTGTATATATTTAAACTCTCATCCTATAGATTGAAGTGTGACTCCATATATCCGCGTCACCGCTTCTTAAAAGTGTTTTTGGCAGGTTGAGCGGCTCGCAGAGTGTCAGCGTGAGACACTGAGCGATGAAAAGTGTGTGTCAGGTTGTTTGTGGCTCTGTCGTCCTGACACCGTATAAATCACGCTGTTGTTCTGCTGACCTGGAAAACTCTGCAGCAGAGAGTTTACCTGAACTGCAGAACGACGACACAAGCATTCACACGCTCTCTTCATCGGCTCCTGCACAGAGACTCCGCTTAGCAAAACGCTCCTGATGACACACATCAAAGTGCCAGAGACGTTACATAAGAGGATTCGTGGTGAATCACAAACGTCTGAACACACTCGGCCGTCCCGAGAAGAAAAGATAAGAAGCATCAGATCTGCAGCTCAGATGAATGTGAGCATTAACGCTTCACAGAGCATTTTTATTTACACGGCAGAATAAAGGCTGCAGCCTGACGAACAGAAGATGCTGCTATAGATAGACGGTGTATGGAGGGCCCCGGGCGCCTCTTTCGTGCTGCGCGGGCTCCTGAGCGGCTACAGTAACAGTTACAGTACGACAGCACGCCGCTGCAGGCCAAACGCTGCAAAGTTTCAGAAAGAAACAGATCTGCGTGCAGACGGTGAAACTGAAGCTCACTGAGGCAGAAATAAAAACACATCGACACATACGAGTGAAAATCTGCTGCGCTGCACATTTTACACTCAGCTAACACGCATGAAGCACGTTACACTTCAGCAACAAATCCATGAAATCTCTTGTTTCATCAAAGAGAATAAAGTAAAATGTCAGAATAAAACTGGTTTACAGGAAAAAATGTACATATATTTATTGAATTTTATGAGACAAAGTCATAATGATAAGAGGAGGAAAATACAGACATTTGTGATGTCACAGAGATAAAAAAATAATCATTTATTAGTCCCACAATGGGGGAATTTGCATAATTACAAGGATATCAGAGCAGGTATGAGCAAGAAAAATAAAGTTAAAAAAAAATCCCTCTAACACCATTTGCACATGGATAATTGCACATTAAAAAAAGGTAAAAGTTCAAGTAAATATTTTAATAATAAAGTGTAAAAGGAAAAGGTTATTTTAAAAAAGATGAATGTAAAGCATGTAAAAAGATCAAGAATACATTAAATTCTTACTAAAAATAATATATATATATTTTTAAATTATAAAATGTGGGAAAATACAATCTAATAAAAATGAATACAATAAAATATAATAAAAATTAAATGAATATTAATGTGAGAAGAAGGAGGCAAAACAAGAAAAATCATAATATTTAAATGGAAAGTCTTTTCTGTTCTTTTTTTTTTTTACAATAATGGTTATACTTTATGAGAATAAAAGTGGCTGAGACCAACTCATCCAAAATATCTAAACATATTACCATAAGATTTGTTTCCCCTCACTGGATCAAAGGGGCCTAAACCAGAAACAAACAGGCCAAAATACAGTAAAGTTCTGTCCACATACTTTTGGCCACACAGTGACTGGATGAACTGATGCAGCGTTTCGTTTAATAAAACATTTTTCAGTTGGATGTGAGAACTTCAGGGAGGTCTGATGATGTGTGATGATGACAGGAAGTGATGTTTTATTTCCCAGAGTCCCCGGCGGCTCGGGCGGAGACACAAACTGCTGAGTCAGCAGAAGGGAGCGCTGGGTTTGATTCAGCAGAAACGTCTCATCTCTAAAAAAAAAAGTGACTTGGAGAAGTTGGAATAAATCCATTTTTGCTTAAAACACAACTAGAGGATGAACTGATGATGACTCTGAACGAACTGCTGCTAAATTTGTTAAAGATCGGCGGATGAATGAACGAACTACTCACATCACTCGTTTTTTTAAGTGTGTTTTGAAATCTAAAGTGCGTGTGAAGCATAAAATGTGACTTTGCCGGTTTCCCGCTGCCTCGTCATCCTCCAGCAGCCGACTGAGAGGAAGGTCAGAGCAGACAGGAAACAGCTGACGGAGACGCCGAAATATCTTTACTTCAGATTTATCTCACTCTGAGAGAATCAGCAGACAGCAGGAATCAGCTGCGACCGTCACGCCGCCGACACGCCTCCTGTCTGCAGTTTGACTGGAGCTGAGAGCAGTCAGAGGTCAGCGCCGTCCTCCACGTCCCCAAAACGTCAAAACACCAAGAGGAGGAGGAGGAGGAGGAGGAGAAGCAGGAGAAACACAAATCAATACGGACGCTAAAATCCCCAAACGCCTCCTCGGAGGGCGGAGGCCGCTCCGCCTCCCGCCAGAAACACGCCGAGCTCCACGCATGTGTTTCTGATCAAGTCAAGGATGCAGAGCTGCTTAATAAACTCCTCAAAAAGATCTCTCACTAAAGGAAAAGAAACAAGAAGATATTGACGTTACTTACAATCAGCCGGAGCGTGTGGGCGCGCTGACACTTTAATTTCATCGATCTACGCCAGATGTTTCGTGATGTTTCAGTCTTTTCAGTGCAGGACTTTAACCCTTTGAAACCCAGGCATCTTGGCTTTATTTCGTGTAATTGGAAGAAGGTGATGAGCAACATCACAAGAAATGAGCCAAAAATTTGAAATTTCAAGAAATCAGTGAAAAAAAAATACAAAAAAACATTAAAATAACCTGAAAGTTAGAAAAAAAATAAAAACAACCAAACATAAAAAACATAAAGGTGAAACCAGCTTTGTGCAAATGGTTATCTGTACCAGAGTATTTGGGGTTTTTTACAGTGTGGTATCTTTAGCAGCTGCTCTGCAGAGACTCGTAAACTTGGACTCGGTGTGTAAACTCTGCGGCGCGATGATGGGACTCTCAGACAGAGTTTATAAATCATTAAAGTGCTGAGTCAGCTGAGCTGCAATCCATTTTCCTTTGTCACTTTAATCTCTGCTCTCTCTAATTGTGTCCCAGTTTGGTTTCTGGCTCTAATATTTTACATCAGTGACTTTTAATTGGATCCATTTCGTCTTCCGTCTCACAGAAACTCGTCTTAATTATGTTGAAGGATTCAGGTTCAGCGGAGCACCACAAACTGATCTGAGGTCTGCGCCACTCGCTGCTGTGCTCTTTAATATGAGGCCGTCATTTATAGTGACGATCATTAGAGGAAACGCTCAGGAAATACTCTGATCCCACTTCAACATGCACCTGATCTCTGCAGGCACAACTGGGTTATCTGAGCGCCAAGCTACCGACAAAACCTCCAGAGGTCACGCATTAACACACGGTGTTTCTTAATACTTCTTTAAAAAGACGCTTTGAGAGTCTGACAGCGAGTCAGCTGCAACTATTTCACATGACATCATTTGCAACATTAAGCAGAGAGAAAAAACACAAGGTGTATAATACGTAACTACGTTTAAGTTCAAAAAAGTACAAGAAAGTGACAAAAAAACAGAAAAAAGAGAAAACAATAAGGAAATGAAATGGGAAAAAGTGCTCAACAAATAATAATTCTGTAATATAATTTTCAATATATAATTATGACAATTAAAAATGTAGTTTTCTAGACATTTTGGCTTATTTTTTAATCATTTTCTAAAATGTACTTAATTTTTGCAGTTTGCAGGACATTTCAAGGTGCTCATTTTTCTCATCTTTTTTGAAAGAGATAAAACCATTTTTTCAGGGTTCAAAGGTTCAGTTACAGGAGAAAGTGATCCAGGTTTCAAGGGATTAAAGGACACAATGATCATGAGCTGCAGCTCCTCTGGTTAACGAGCTGCAGGTTCATCAGCAGGATGAGACTCACCTGTGCAGGTGAGCTGAGTGCATATAAACCAGAGAACAGGCAGTCTTCAGATGTCCTCTGTCCACACACACATGCACACGCACGCTCAACGCAGGCACGCAGGCACGCAGGCACAGGCTGCTGCACACATGTTGGCTTTGAGTTTTCAGTTCTTTGTTTTTCAGCACGAATCCTCTCAGCGCGTCTTCACTCCTCCACACTGACCTCACTGATTCCTCCCAGCTGTTAGTTTTGGTTATCTTGATGAAAATAAATGATTTTTTCTTTCATTTATGTTTGTGTCAGTCTGAGAGCTGAGCTGAAGATGATCAGTTTCACATCAGAGAATTTTCTACAAAAGCTTCTCTGCAAAACCTCCAAACATCGTCCACAGTGTCACTGAGTGGCCAGACGGGAACATGTCGTCTCAAGCTCCTCAGCTTTAAGCTTTCTTCTTGATTGGGATTTATTTTTGACGTTCTAACGTCTGTGCAGCCTACCTCAGTGCTGTATGATGATTATGGTGATATGATTATGCTTTGTTTGTCCCTGAAGGGACATTTGTCTCGGACACAGTGCTGCTTGCTTCAAAGAACAAACACATCAATCGATCAAGCTATCAAATTTTATTTCTATAGCACCTTTCAAACAGATCGAATGCAATTCAAAGTGCTTTACAGTTTGACTGAAAAAATAAAAGCAAAACAAGAACAACATCAGACCACACATCACCTCCATTACTCCACGGCAACAACAAACGACAGCACAAAACCCCGACACTGACGGCAGCAGCGTCGCCTGTGTGCCGAGTGCTCGTGGACTCCACGGCCCCGCTGCACTAGAGTTCACGATGAAGCGCGAGTGCTGAAGTGCTTGTGTGTTTGCCCTGTCGCACTACTATTAGACGAACTCAGCAGCTTGATAGAGGCTGCAACAGCGATCATTTCAAATGATTGTTTTTGCATTTTGGTATCTCAAGACATCTATTTTCTTTTCATTATTCATGTTATACTTTCACATGTAATAGCTGCAAAGATCATCTGTGCCTTTAATCCCGCGCAAATCTGCATGTCTGTAATTTGTCAAAATTCCCCCACAAATCTCCTCCTGAGGTTGTGTGATTGTAAGAGTCCTCGGTGAATCAGCATCTCTGTGACTCAGCTTCAAGTTTTCTGTTTTCACTTCTGTCCTCCTGGTGTGGAGTGACAGACGCTGCTGTGGCCAATAGAAATCAACGTTGCTGCACAGAGAAACGTCTGCAGCAAAAACTCAAATCAGTCAAAAGAGCAAACGCTGATGAGATGGACGACACGTGACTGTGTTTAATTAACACACATCAACAGAGAAAAGGGGAGTGACAGGGCGTCATATCTTTGGGAAAATGTCCGTAAACTTTAGTCAAACACTCCTGTGTGAACTCCACAGGAGACAAAGATATGAGGGTCATTCCCAAATCACATGACGTCCCTGTGCCAGGTCATTATCGTTCTGTGTGAATTTTACATGATTTTAACTCGGGATTTTATTTATCTGCATATTATATATATCATATCTGCAAAAAAAGTAGAAAAAAATCAAACAAAAACAGAATAGAAAATGACATCAAGCAAGCGCTGAAAAATAAAATACATTTCTTTCTTTTTTTCTGTAACATAATTTTAAATATATCATTAAGAGAATTATAAATATACTGTTTTAGATATTTTACCCCCATTTTTTGGTAGTATTTATGAATTTTCCCCAAGCTAATGTTCATATAATTTCCTTGTCATGTTTTACTTCTTTTTTTTCTGTCATTTACAGTTTGAGGGACATTTCTTGCCAAGTTGCTCATCACAGTTTTTCCTGAAAGAAATCAAACAGTTTTCTCAGGTTTAAGAGGTTTTATTGTGTTTAAATGCAGCACAAGAAAACTGAAGTCGCTCCAAGTGTTAATTAATACTAAGCTGTGAACGATGGAATCCTAAAACCATGATAATTTGTGATTTTTATCAGTGAAATAAAGTCTGAGCGAGTCTGTTATCTCCTCTCAGTCTTTGTATTGAAGCTGCAGAGACGCTGAGCTCCGCTCTCTGTCCTCACCTCTCACCTTCAAGCCTTTAATGTGGCTGTAAAAGTCAAAGGGAGACATTAAAACAGAGCTGACCACACACTGCAGGACAATGGGAGACGGACGGCAGAGATGCATGATGGGAGAGAGAGAGAGAGAGAGAGAGAGAGAGAGAGAGGTTTAATGGCTGTGCAGACTGAGAGGTAATTAAAAGAGACTGACCTAATTAAGAAAGAGTGCCGGGACTCCTCTAATGTCTCTCCCACTCACTTCCACTGTTGGACTGTCCATCACACTCTCATACATCACTGCGTAATCCTCCCCGCTCGCTTCACTCAGAAACTTTCCAACCACCGAGGGGATGAGCATGTTCAGGACGCCGCGGGCTGAAACCTGATTCTCACTGAGGAAAAGACACTTTTTACGTTATAAAAACAGAAATTACAGTAGGCGGGTTTCCATTAACCCTCAAACTGTGCAAACTGAAACTGAGAATGCAAAATACACAGAAGTGATGACCTGATGATCACCTGACCTGATGAGTAAAGTAATGACCTGATGAGTAAAGTAATGACCTGATGAGTAAAGCGGTGACCTGATGAGTAAAGCGGTGACCTGATGAGTAAAGCGGTGACCTGATGAGTAAAGTGGTGACCTGATGAGTAAAGTGGTGACCTGATGAGTAAAGTAATGACCTGATGAGTAAAGCGGTGACCTGATGAGTAAAGTGGTGACCTGATGAGTAAAGTGGTGACCTGATGAGTAAAGTGGTGACCTGATGAGTGATGCGGTGACCTGAAGAGTGCGTGATATAGGCGCGAGAGCGTTGGAGCAGCTGAGCTCTGCAGAGAGTCGGAGCTGGAATGAATCAGCTGTAACTGAAGCGAGCGTCAGGAGGCCTGAGGAGAGCCGCTGTGTGTCGCAGTGCTGCAGAGCTGCTGCTGCTGCTACACAGGAAACAACAGGCTGGTAGAGACACACAGACAGACAGACAGAGGACAGTCAGAGACAGAGACAGGTGAACGGTGACTCTGCAGCAGCAGCCTGTCACGGCTACAGGACGGACGGCAGATTAATGTTTCGACCTTTGCAGCAGCAGCAGCAGAGATTTCAAACATATTTATGATCATTACCTCCTGTCTCGTGCAGCCACGTCCCTCCTTCAACACGAGACGAGGGACAAAATACGAGCCGGAGAGAAACAACCGCTGACAGCAAAGACACCGACTTTCTGTCCTCGCCGTCAGCGTCTCTCTGATAATACGGCACTCTGATTGGCTGTCAGGTGTCTCTTAAAGTTTGACCATCTCTGAATATAAGACTGCAGGTAACCATGGCAACAGCACCCATGTTTCATTTGCTTCCCTCCTCAAGGACCTCTTAAGGGTCATTGAAGACTTGTTTGTCCACCTCAAGGACCTTTAAAACATACTCAAGGACCCACAGAACCTCACTGAGAGCTGAAGAGGATCTTCAAGGATCACTAAAACCATCTCAAGGTCCTCCACAGCCTCCTCAAGGACCCGTAAAAGCTTATTGAAGACCTCCACCACCTTTCCAAGGACCTTTAGATCCACCAGAGGACCTTTCACGACCAAAACCTTTCTGCAGCCTCCTCACAGCACGAGGATGTGTGTTTGGTTGTATTATTTGTAGTTTTATGTATTTAAAAGACCCTTCCAGGAACCGGCGCTGCAAACCAGCCGAGGATATAAACGCTTTTCATCGTACAGCAACTCTGACCCGTGACAAAATCTCATCAAATAAAAACAAATTCAAACACAGCTGCTCTTTGTGACTCTCATTCTAATATTCAGTGAAACACATTTTATTTCAAGTCCAGGATGTTTCCAGCACCTCTCTGCGGGTTCAGTTTGGGACCTGGTCTCATTACCATGGGAGCGGCGTTCGCTCCATCGATTACAGCTGATTTGTGTTCCAGGCCATGTGCTTCCTCCTCAAACCGAAATCCATCTCACATCTGTTAACTGCACATGCAGATTTCTGTCAACGGAGGAAGTGATAAAGTCGCTTTCCAGCTGCAGAAAACACATTCAACTCTTTTACAAACGCTGCGATAAAGAAACGTTTGTGTTCTAATGTCAGCAGAAGGAAATCTGCGACACATGTACAAACGTTTTTCATGCCATGATCCGTATGATATCATGTGAAAGTCTGTTCAGAGTTCATACCTTGTGACGTCCTGCCGACAGCAGACATCATCGTGACGTCAGAGCGATGTGGACGCGATGAAAACGTCACATTTTAGGATGTGACAATGACTGTGCCTCGATCATTTTAAAGCTGCAATTTTGCACAAATTTCAGATTTTTTTCATGATTAGTTGGGCAGAGATATGGGGATAATAATGTTGTAAAATTTTATAGACTGATACTCTATTTAATCAAATTCTGTCATATTTATTCCACCAGCCTGCCCAGAAACTACAGGTAGAAAAGAGCAGCTTTGCTAAAACCTGGAATCTGGATCGTCCCTGTCTGAATAAAACCTCATTTCATATAGCAGATACGTGTGTTAACGTGCAGTTATAGAAAAGACGAAGCAGCCTCGGTGGATCACTCGGTAACAGAAACATCACCAGGTTTCCTCCTGTTAACTAGTCCGAGTGTTTTTAGATATAATGAACCACAGAGCAGAGATGCTTCTTTTCTCCAAATCCCAAATCTAAAGTGAGAAATGTCAAAAACACTGAGGAAGACGAGCAGCAGCTAATAAACAGATGACGAAATGTTTTTTCGTGAGTTATTGATAATGAGCCAACGAGCAGAAAGCTGAGAGCTCCTCCATCAGCAGCGAGGAGGAGCAGAGGGAGCAGAGGGAGCAGAGGGAGCTGGAGGTTTGTGTGATTAGCTGCTGATGAAGATGATACCGACAGGACGATGAAGATAATGATGTGTGAGCGTCCGAGCAGACTTATTCAGGGTCAGTTCAGCCTCTCGTTACGGCTCTATCGTCCCACAGAGAGTGAGTTGATTAAAGATAACGAGTGTTTCTGTCAGCAGCAATGGACTCGACTCGCTGATGACTCGTTCGCTCTGCGTCACTCCTGAAACTCCACGAGCTTCACACACTCACGTCATTCAAAGTTTGTTCAAAAACTGAGATGAAGCTGAAAAGCCTCTGACCTGAGTCTCTGACGCAAACACCGGAAAAACAAAATCTGAGACAAAACTCACACTTCTTCATGTCTGTTTTCGTTTTGTGCAGATGGTCACAGATGGTTTTCCTGAACTTAATTATGAGTTCACATTTTTTAAAATTTGATTATGGAGACATTTGTGTATAAAAAATTCACAGTGTATTTGAAACTTTGCAAGTCTGAATCTGACACAATGATAAATCTTTTTCGGTGCGGCCCTGAAAGAAAAGGTTTTTTTTATTCCACCTGCTGCCTGTCCGCAGATACAAAACCATGCGTCTGTCCACTCCAGCTGTTTGTCCTGACATTTACAGCATTTATAAACCATGCTGTTACATGATCCATGCAATTTGGACTATCATGCTGTCATGTACATAAAGGACAGTGTCATCGGTATACAATCAGATGTTAGTTTACAGAGATATGAATACAAATTAATATGTACTGTAAATGGCAGTGGACCCAGGATTGATCCTTGTGGGACACCTGTGGACAGAAAGAAGCAACTGGTTGATGATTTTATACAAACTGATCGAAATTCAATAAAAAATATTCATTTAAGGAAATCAGAAAGTAAGCTAGAATACTTAAATAGAGAATTTCATGATTGAAAGTGTAAAAAACATTATTCAGCTGAACAAACAGTGTGAACGTAAACTATTAACGTGACAGTTTATGATACAGATGTAGCAGAATGTGAAAGTACTAAAAACATTGAAACTGACTGTGTTTAGTACACTGTGTCACCTCCTTCCTCCTTTGCTTCCTTCTGTCATAATTACTAACAACAAACATAAAAAGGATGGTAATAGGATGCTTGTAAAGACGACCTGTGGGGCCGTTTCTTTTGAGAGGGCGGTCTAAATGGACTTATATAAATAACTGAATGCACAAAACGAAGCAGACTGGAGACTTTCTGACAACTTCTCCTGCAGATTAAATCAGAGAGCAGATATTTCTGTGACGTGCACAGATGATCGCTTTGAGTTATGACCCAAAATGTCACGAGGAGGATGCTGAATTTTAAATATCTCAGCCACGACAGATTTCTGATTCTCAGCAGTCCTTGGTCTGTACCTGAGAGTTTTCCAGAAACCAGATCTCTCTGTCGACAAACAAACGGAGATAAACTCCTCACAGAGGAGCGTTATCCAGAGGAGGAGGAGGAGGAGGAGGAGGAGGAGGAGACAAATGAGTCGAGTTTACTGAGGTGGAACTCTCTCCTGCGTTTCCTTTCTCAAATTCTCCCTGTCCCAGCATGCACAGCGGCACTCGGCCCGCTGTCAGTGATGAAACACAGCATCACCCCACCTCCCCATCACTGTTTCCTCTTTGTTCTCCTCTTCCTCCCCCATACTGCTCCCCCTGCTTCCAGCTGTGTCTTACCTCTTTACCTCCCATCGCTCTGATTGCATAACAAGCTGCAAACACAACAAACGAAGCACATCTGACTCACATCAGCTGATAACATCACAGAAATGAATCTGATTTATGAACATTTTTTTTCACTCCAACAAATCTTCCTCACATGACCCAGAATCCCACATCTGTCCTCAGACTGATCTGGTGACTGAAGTCTGCGTACTCCGAGTCCTCTGAGGGTTCAGAGGGCAGAAAAATGTTGAACTATCTTCAATTATTCCTGAAAAAAGTGACAAAAATTTGATTTATTTATAATTTCTTAAAATCAAACGTTTTCCTGGATGTTACTCTGCATGTTTGTGCCAGTTTAAGGGAAATTCAAACTAATAATTCACTGGACGAAAATACTCGTTTCACATCTGATGCATTCTCTCCTTTCGAGGAACTATTTTCGGGGTTTTCTTTTCCACAAAGTTGTTTGAATTTTCTACAAAAGAAGAATAAACGTGAATCTTTTCTTTCTTCTCCGACCTTCAGTGTTTGAAATGTTCCTGTTAAACTGCTGAACCCGTGTCCTTCAGCCCAACTACCTCGTTTCACTCCCACCATTTCTGTTTTATTCTCCTCCTCTTTATCACTCCATCCATCAACTAAATCAACGCTTTACTGCGGCTTCAATAAGCAGCAATCCTCTCCGGATCTCTGCGGCTCCCCCTCACAGAGGAAATGAGCTTTTTCTCTTTTCTGCAACACATCGTTCTTCCTCTCTTTTCTCTCTTTCTGGCACCGCTCATTAACATAATGCTGCCGGCAGGGACGAAGCTGAGAGGAGACACCAAGAGAGGAAACTGACAAGAAATAGAGAGAATAACACTAGAGGGCAGGTTCCCATTACAGATTTATGCACAATCTAAGCCATATTTTCACAATGTGGATAAAACAGTGACCTGACCATGTGCCTCCAGAAGGACACCCAGAGAGTAACATGTAGACGCAGAAGGACACCCAGAGAGTAACATGTAGACGCAGAAGGATACCCAGAACATACCATGTAGACGCAGAAGGATACCTAAAGCGTAACATGTAGACGCAGAAGGATACCTAAAGCGTAACATGTAGACGGAGAAGGATACCCAGAACATACCATGTTGACGCAGAAGGATACCTAGAGCGTAACATGTAGACGCAGAAGGATACCTAAAGCGTAACATGTAGACGCAGAAGGATACCCAGAACATACCATGTAGACGCAGAAGGATACCTAAAGCGTAACATGTAGACGCAGAAGGATACCTAAAGCGTAACATGTAGACGCAGAAGGATACCCAGAACATACCATGTAGACACAGAAGGATACCTAAAGCGTAACATGTAGACGCAGAAGGATACCTAAAGCGTAACATGTAGACGCAGAAGGATACCCAGAACATACCATGTTGACGCAGAAGGATACCTAAAGCGTAACATGTTGAAGCAGAAGGATACCTAAAGCGTAACATGTAGACGCAGAAGGATACCTAGAGCATAACATGTTGACGCAGAAGGATACCTAGAGCGTAACATGTAGACGCAGAAGGATACCTAGAGCGTAACATGTAGACACAGAAGGATACCTAAAGCGTAACATGTAGACGCAGAAGGATACCTAAAGCGTAACATGTAGACGCAGAAGGATACCCAGAACATACCATGTAGACGCAGAAGGATACCTAAAGCGTAACATGTTGATGCAGAAGGATACCTAGAGCATAACATGTTGACACAGAAGGATACCTAAAGCGTAACATGTAGACGCAGAAGGATACCTAAAGCGTAACATGTAGACGCAGAAGGATACCCAGAACATACCATGTAGACGCAGAAGGATACCTAAAGCGTAACATGTTGACGCAGAAGGATACCTAGAGCGTAACATGTAGACGCAGAAGGATACCTAGAGCATAACATGTTGACGCAGAAGGATACCTAGAGCGTAACATGTAGACGCAGAAGGATACCTAGAGCGTAACATGTAGACACAGAAGGATACCTAAAGCGTAACATGTAGACGCAGAAGGATACCTAAAGCGTAACATGTAGACGCAGAAGGATACCCAGAACATACCATGTAGACGCAGAAGGATACCTAAAGCGTAACATGTTGACGCAGAAGGATACCTAGAGCGTAACATGTAGACGCAGAAGGATACCTAAAACGTACCATGTAGATGCAGAAGGATACGCAGAGCGTAACATGTAGGCGCAGAGGTCCACTGACAGAGAGGCAACATGTGACACGTTGGGAGGAGAACATGTTGAAAACCAGCCTGTGTGTTGTTCTTGCTCGGTGATGTTTACATGTTTTATGTTTGCTTTTTTCGGAAAGCAGCCGCTGGTAAAATGTGCCGTTTTTATGTGGTCCAGCCAGTGAAACCAGTTTGAATTGTATTGGATTGAACTGTGAGCAGCTTTGTGTTCAGACCCTCTGATGGGAGTTTGATGTTTGATTTAAAGAGCGTGTGACGCTGCAGAGTCCACACACTGATCACAGATCAGTCTGCTCGCTGCCTCGCTCACCTGTTGATCCTCCTCACATGATGAATCAGAGCGAGATGTCATCAGACACTCAGCGGGACACAGAAGTGATTTCAGCACCTACAGGAGGAACAATTACCTTCAGTAGAGGAAAGAAACACACTCAGTGTGTGTGTGTGTCTCTGTGTGTGTGTGTGTGTGTCTGTGTGTGTGTGTGTGTGTGTGTTTGCATCAGTATTCAGGTCTGCTTCTGACTTTCATTAAAACCAATGAAAACTGGTGAGCGGCCGATCGATGGAGCTCCTCGCTGATGCAGCTGAGAGCGAAATACACAAATATACCAATATTTAAAAAGAGACATCTGTACGGCTCACACACACACACACACAGAGGAAGCACTGTGTGTAAGCGTCGTTAAATAACACCACTTTGTCAGTGCTTTCGGCATAAGATCTCGAGGCCAAAAGCTACATTTTGCATCTGCATGACACACCGCTGCACATCATCAGCTGGGATCGCGTCCACACAGAGCCGTTCATGTTGTTATGATTGACTGCTGGAACCTGTTGTGTGTGCATGACACACGGCATGACGGCGTCATGTTGAAACGTTGCTGGTAAAAACTTAATATAAGGAGCACGAACGCCCCTGTGGACAATGGATCGATCCGACAAATCCCAGACTCTCCTGCAGGAGTGTGGTGTTCTCTTCCCGTCTGAATGTGATGTCTCGCCATGTCTCAGCGTTCGTCGCCACGTGCTGTTGTTGTCTAAATATAACCACGTGCAGTGTCATCCCGACATGTGCTTGTGTTGACATCACGGTAGCAGCATCCTGGAATGTCAACAGCAGACGCAGAAGTGGACTGATAGAGCGGTGACATGCGACAAGTCGGGATAAGAACGAGTTGGATAATCGATTTGGATCCTGACGGCACAGGATGATAATTTGAGTGCAAAAAATTAATTCATCTCTGGACTTCAGGGCTCAGTTTAAAGCGGAAGAGTGATGCTTCTGTTTGTGTTATTAGACGTGAAGCGTCGATACAGATGATTTCTGTGTTTGGTAACGAGCGGGCAGCAGATTACGATCGCCTCTCTAACGGACTTAATCAGCCGTCAGCTCTTCAGGTGATGAAGTCCGAACAGTAATCTGCTGCTGCTGCTGCAGGCCACCGATCACACGTCAGCCGGAGCACGACCCGATCAATGCAGCTTTTTCTGCTGCAGCTGAAACTGGGCTGCAGTGTGCGTGTGTGTGTGTGTGTGTGTGTGTGTGTGTGTGTGTGTGTGTGTGTGTGTTGTTGCTCAGTTTCCGTCTCTTCAGATCAACAGAAGCTGAACTCCATCGATCAGCTTCACACTGAGACTCTGCTCACAGTCCTGAAGCTGCACAGTTTTTTAATTAATGCTTCCCCCTCCTTGACTCCTCCTCTACTCCTCCTCCTCGCCTCCTCCTCCTCCTCTCCTCCTCCTCTCCTCCTCCTCCTTGCCTCCTCCTTCTTGCCTCCTCCTCCTCGCCTCCTCCTCTGTCATACGGCCGGAGGGAGAGGAGGCCGGAGAGGGCAAAGGGGAGCAGAGGAAGAGGAGAGGAGATAATTAGAAAGCAGAGCTGGGAGCGGAGCAGAATCAGATGTGCAGGTACGAAGTGTCAGCAGACAAATGAGAGCCGATTAATGACAACAGGAACAAGAGAAGAAGAGGAGGAGGAGGAAGAGGAGCAGGAGGGATTACCTGGACATGAGTGTTCAGACATTTAGGACGTTGACAGTCTGTCTGTGGACGTCTTCACTGGAAAACCTCCAGATAAAATCGGTCAGAGTCTGTGTAACCTCTTTTTAACATAATGCAGACCACATGAACTGAAATCCTGTCGGCTGGCTCTGTGTTCTGCTGGTGTTCTGCTGGAGCGTGAACTTTGTGGACAGACGAGTTAAAACTGACCGTCTGTCTGTGACGTCGTCTGAAGATCCGTCAAGATTTAATCAAAGTTTGAGTCCAGCAGAGACGCTTCATGTTTCTCATCACAAACTCTGATTCGCTGCAGTCTGAGACTTCCCGCCATCACACTTTGATCTCACACACACACACGCGCACACACACACACACACATGCGCGTGCTGGTCAGCCTGCAGCAGACTCGTCTTGAGTGGAAATGAGAGTGTCCAGATGTCGAGTGTCTGCAGTCTGTCTGTGTTGCATCATGAGCCGTCTCTGTCCTACATGAACTCAGTTTACAGTTTGCATCATGTGACTGGAGGACAAAAATGTCCGTCTCAAGTGTGAGACACACAAACATAAACACTGAGCCGTCCTTCAAATGCAGATTTCACAAGTAATGTTTGATTCAAGAAAAACTGGAAATGTAAATCTCGGTTTTTTATTTCATCCACATCGTCACTTGTTTGCAGGAAATCCCTTTAAAAATAAAAGCATCAGCTCCTCAGAGGAGTCATTTATCATAGGAGTCTTCCTCCTCCTCCTCCTCCTCCTCCTCCTCCTCCTCCTTGTATCGATCTCCGATAATCGCGGGGCTCTTCCTGTCAGCGTCATCATCAGACCCAAAGTGTTTTACTAACAACGTCATGAATAATGCAGCAGGATGACAGCACACTTCCTGTCCTCACCTGCAGCCCTCTGCAGCCAATTAGAGAGCAGGACGGCCGTCACACCTACAGACAGGAAGCAGAAGGTTCGTGTGTGTGTGTGTGTGTGTGTGTGTGTGTGTATGTGTGAGAAAACATGTCTGAGAGTTTGAAGGTTAGGATCTCTCCGTCCTCTCTGAGCTGCAGCCTCAGGCCAAAACATCACGCTGTGTGTGTGTGTGTGTGTGTGTGTGTGTGTGTGTGTGTGTTTGTGTGTGTTTGAGGCTTTAAAGTGAAATATTTAGTGTTAAAATGACCTCTGAGTTGAAGGGAAATGTTGACGCAGTGAAGCAACAAACTGAGGAGAGTTGCTTCACTTTAAAAGTCAAAACATTTTTATGGAATTAGATTTAATGTTTTCGTCCTCGCTCTGTCCATCTGTCCATCTGTCCTTCTGTCTGTCCCTCTGTCTGTCTGTGTCTTTCTCGATCCTGAATAAATGAAGGAGTTCAGTTTGCATTAAAACCATGGAGGAAGGGTCGTCTCTCTGCAGTTTTTAAAGAATTCATTGTGAAAAAACTTTATTGAATTCAACGTCTCTGCGACCCTGTTACTTCCCATAATGCACCAGTGGGGGCCCCGCCTCTGCTTTTGTTGTCTGAATTTTTAAAGTCCATAATTTATGTTTTATGATGTAACCATGGTGACATAATTACAGGCGTCATGATGAATTATGGAGCAGATTTATACCTTCAGAGCTGCTGCAAAGTGTGTTACCTCTCTCACACACACACACACACACACACACACACACACTAACCTTAATGCACATCCTCACCCTAAAATGTCTTAAATATAATCAACACAAATCAAGTGAGTTTAATGAAAGGTGAAACATTAACGAGCAATAACAAAAATAAAATGAAATAAAATGAAATAAAATCCATCTCTTAATGAAATGTAGCACAAACTAAAAAAAACTAACTTATTTTAAAACTTAAAACTTATTTTTCACAAAACTCCAACTCTGCTGCTCAGACTGAACCTTGGTCCCTAAAATAAAAATAAATGAATAACAAAAATATGCAAAATATGAATAGAATATATAAAAATATATAATATATGTAAATAAAAAAAAATACAATTATTAAAAATACAAAATAAAAATTTTAATCAATGAAAAAACATATAAGATTCATTGGTTATAAATTAAAAAGAATAATTAAAATTTTAATGAAATACATAAAAAGTATGAAAATAGATAAATAAAACTCTCTTTGTCTTAATTTAAAATGCAGCTCTTGCAGTTGTTCATTATATCTGATCGAGTCAATAAACTTGATGATTCTTGCAGTTTTTCGGGTTGAATGCACTGAAATAAAGTCACTTTGAATAAAAACATTGGCTGGATAAATATCACAAGTGAAAAATATTGACAGTTAAATTTTTTCAAATGTTCTCGCCAACAAATGTTCATGTCAAACAGCTGCAGGTTTAACATGTTTCCTCAGAGACTAAATTATATTTAATATTTTAAAAACGTCTGCTGCTTGATGCTCTGAATGTTTGCAAAACTCATTGTTATATTTGGATAAAATTATTTATTTCTCCCCAAAATATCTGTTTCTGAGTTTGTTCGTGTCCCCTGGTGCAGAGAGGGATGAGTCACGCTGCAGAGCCTCGCCGTCTGAAACCAGTTTAAACTGCAGAGAAACCAGCAGCGCTCTTTTCTTCTTCTGTGGTGGACAAACGTGATTAATAACTATAAATATCGCTCAGTTTATGGCAACAAATCAGCGCAGAGGCTTTTATGGAGCCTTTCCTCTTTAAAGCACATTTCATGCTTTTGACTGGAGCCGCACGCAGCATCCTCACAGTGCTCCTCCCAGTGCTCCTCACAGTGCTCCTCCCAGTGCTCCTCACAGTGCTCCTCACAGTGCTCCTCCCAGTGCTCCTCCCAGTGCTCCTCACAGTGCTCCTCCCAGTGCTCCTCCCAGTGCTCCTCACAGTGCTCCTCCCAGTGCTCCTCCCAGTGCTCCTCCCAGTGCTCCTCACAGTGCTCCTCACAGTGCTGCTCACAGTGCTCCTCACAGTGCTGCTCCCAGTGCTCCCAGTGCTCCCAGTGCTGTGCTTTCTCTCCTGCTGGCCTCCTTCTCTTCCTTTGTGACCACATTAGAAAACAATCTATTTTGCCACAGAGAGAGAGGGGAGGTGCACCACTATAAATAGAAAATGGAGAATAAAGCCGGAGTGATTGTGAGGCTCCTGGGAGGAAGAGGAGGAGGAAGAGGAGAGAGGGGGGAGGAAGATGGGGGAGGGGAGAGAGGAGGAGGAGGACTGTAAGTGTGTGCACAGTGCTGTATCAGCTCAGAACTGCACAAGAAACCAAACAGAAACAGGTACGAAGGACGGAGAGTCCCAGCAGCTCCGAGGTCAGACACTGAGAGAGGAAGAGGAGTTCATGAAGGAGAAGAAGGAGAAGAAGAAGAAGAAGAAGAAGGAGAAGACGAAGAAGAAGAAGGAGAAGGAGACTGGTTCTGGTTTTCTCTGTTGGGCAAACTGGTTTTGTTTCTTTCAAAAACACGGAGAGACGGCAACGAGCAACTGAAAAAGACAAGAACCAAAAATGAGCAAAAAAATAGTAAAACAGTGACAAGAAAATAACCTGAATACAAGCAAAAATAAAATAAAATAAAAATGAAATATGACTGAATTAAATTAAATCAAATTAAAACTGAAGTAAAACAAATGAGAAAATTACCCCCAAAAGTGCTGAAAAATATTTCAAAGTGTATTAAATCTTTTTTTATGTAACCTAATTTTAAATATTAAATTAGTAGTAGTAATAAAGTAGTATCAAAGTATTAGTAATCGTAGTTTAACAGACATCATTTCCTAACTTTTTAATTACCTGAAAATAAGCAAATATAAAATAAAATGTGAAAAAAACAAATGAGAAAATGACTCTGTGCTAAGAATGATTCAAAGATGCATTTTTTCCTGTAACATAATTTCAAATATAAAATTAGTAGTTGTAGTCCAGTAAAATACGATTATTAGAAGTTCCTAGTTTTTTTAATAACCTGAAAATAAGTTAAAATAGAATAAAATAAAATAAAAAAGCCAAGTAAAAAACTGTTATCATAATTAATGAATCATTATAACAAAATAATGCTGCAGCACTTCACAGACGGACAGAATAAATGAGGTGTGTTTGTGTCTTTTTAATTCCTTTTCTTGTCTGAAGTCATTTTTTATTTTTCATATAAACTTCAGTGTCTCTGAGTGTGTTTGTTGCAGATCCAAGGCTTTTCCTCTCCGAGGGATTTAGTGATTGAAGTTTCAGCTCAAGGACATACACACACACACTCACACTCACACTCACACACACACACACACACACACACACACACTCACACACACGCACACACACACACACACACACACACACACACACAGAGAAACCTTGGACATGAAAAGACGCTCCGTCTTCACAGAGACGACCAGGATTGTCCTGAAAAATAAAAAAAAACAAAAACAAACACTGAATCAGCTGCAGAAAGAGCTCACAGAGCGTTTTTAACCGCGTACATCTCAGAGCCTTCGTCTCTAATCTTCCTCTTTCACGTCCAAAATATTAACAAAGAAACACAAGGAGACATTTACATTTGTCTGTCTCTACGTGAGTCACCGTGAGGACAGACATCTGCTGAATATTTCATCTTTATTAATCCATCATTCCCCCGATCAGCCTCCTTTGATCAGTTATTGTAAATGTGTGACGAACACAGAGTCAATAATCACAGATCTGTCTGTCTCACCGAAATAATAAAATATCAATCGCATGTATTGATTTCAAACGCAGTGTTTTCTGATGAGAAATAAATGTCTGATATTTTATGAGTTTTCAGCTGCGAACCGTCAAATCAACCTGTCTCTGATCCTGTCTCTGATCCTGTCTCTGATCCTGTCTCTGATTCTGTCTCTGATCCTGTCTCTGATTCTGTCTCTGATTCTGTCTCTGATCCTGTCTCTGATTCTGTCTCTGATCCTGTCTCTGATCCTGTCTCTGATCCTGTCTCTGATTCTGTCTCTGATCCTGACTCTGATCCTGTCTCTGATCCTGTCTCTGACTCTGTCTCTGATCCTGTCTCTGATCCTGTCTCTGATTCTGTCTCTGATCCTGACTCTGATCCTGTCTCTGATCCTGTCTCTGACTCTGTCTCTGATCCTGTCTCTGATTCTGTCTCTGATCCTGTCTCTGATCCTGTCTCTGATTCTGTCTCTGATCCTGTCTCTGATCCTGTCTCTGATCCTGTCTCTGATTCTGTCTCTGATCCTGTCTCTGATCCTGTCTCTGATTCTGTCTCTGATTCTGTCTCTGATCCTGTCTCTGATCCTGTCTCTGATCCTGTCTCTGACTCTGTCTCTGATCCTGTCTCTGATTCTGTCTCTGATCCTGTCTCTGATCCTGTCTCTGATCCTGTCTCTGATTCTGTCTCTGATCCTGTCTCTGACTCTGTCTCTGATTCTGTCTCTGATCCTGTCTCTGACTCTGTCTCTGATCGTGTCTCTGATCGTGTCTCTGACTCTGTCTTTGATCGTGTCTCTGATCCTGTCTCTGATCCTGTCTCTGACTCTGTCTCTGATCCTGTCTCTGATCCTGTCTCTGATCCTGTCTCTGATCCTGTCTCTGATTCTGTCTCTGATCCTGTCTCTGATTCTGTCTCTGATCCTGTCTCTGATCCTGTCTCGGATTCTGTCTCTGATCCTGTCTCTGACTCTGTCTCTGATCCTGTCTCTGACTCTGTCTTTGATCGTGTCTCTGATCCTGTCTCTGATCCTGTCTCTGATCCTGTCTCTGACTCTGTCTCTGACCCTGTCTCTGACTCTGTCTCTGATCGTGTCTCTGATCCTGTCTCTGATCCTGTCTCTGATTCTGTCTCTGATCCTGTCTCTGACCCTGTCTCTGACTCTGTCTCTGATTCTGTCTCTGATCCTGTCTCTGATTCTGTCTCTGATTGTGTCTCTGATCCTGTCTCTGATTCTGTCTCTGATCCTGTCTCTGATTCTGTCTCTGATTGTGTCTCTGATCCTGTCTCTGACTCTGTCTCTGACCCTGTCTCTGACTCTGTCTCTGATTCTGTCTCTGATCCTGTCTCTGATTCTGTCTCTGATTGTGTCTCTGATCCTGTCTCTGATTCTGTCTCTGATTCTGTCTCTGATTGTGTCTCTGTTTGTTGGACACTCAGTTTGCTGACGCTCTGCATCAAATGAAAAAATGTCAGCGGGGACCAGATCCTGAGTTCAATCCCAGCATGCATCAGTTACAGGAAACAGTATAGAGCTGGCAGGTACGACTGACAGGTGGACGACTGACAGGTGGACGACTGCAGGAGGACGACTGACAGGTGGACGACTGCAGGAGGACGACCAGAGCGACATAAGCAGAGTATATAATAAGTATAGTAGTATATCATAGTATATTATATAATAAAATTCGAAAATAAAAGTAACTTTATAATATAAGCAAACAAAAATAAATAGAAATGATGACGAATGTGTGTGTGTGTGTGTGTGTGTGTGTGTGTGTGTGTGTGTGTGTGTCCTCAAAAGTTAAAGCGTCTAAAGATCATCCAACAATCATATTTGTGCTGTTAACCCTTTGAATCCAGACTGGTTTCATTTCTTTTTAAAAAACACGGTGAGAAGGCAGTAAGCATTCGAACAAGACGCAGCCCGAAAGTTAGAAGAAAGAATTTTAAAATTTACAAGAAAATGACCCAAAAATATGCACAAAAAAGAGTAAAAAACAAACAAAAATTACTGATTTCTTCTGTAAAAAGTATTTATGTTCTACGTTGAATCAAAGTCCGCCTGCAGACTGACTGAGACGACCTGAGCTGCACGAGTCAAACAGACTGACAGAATAATGATTTATTTACCCTCCACAGCTCGCTCGCTCGCTTTACTCTTTTCTCTGTCGCTGCAAATCCCAAATTTGTCAAATTAAATTTGGGGATTAGAGAAGGAAATAGGATTATGATGTTATTTCACAGATCAAGAAATCCTCCGTCTGACCGTCAATCACAGCAGACAAAATACAAACCCGACGGCAGGAAGTGGACTGAGACTGAGCCTGCAGAGGACTACAACAACAGAAGAAGAAGAGTCGAACACCCGAGAGCCAAACAACAACAGAAGAAGAAGAAGAAGAAGAAGAAAAACACTTTCAGAGTGAACAGAAAAAAAGAGATTAACCCTTTGAAACCTGAGCACAAGGAGCAACAAAAGAATAAATGACCCAGAAATTAACAGTGCAAGAAAATGAATTGAATATTAAAAAACAAACAAAAAAATGAAAAAAAAATGTAATTACATAAGAGTAAAAAATAAAAATTAAAAAAATTAAAAAACACAGGAACTAAAAGAAGGAAATTACTTAAACTGCCTAAAAATTATAGAAATTCATGAAAAAAAATCTAATATATATATATATATATATAATTATATTAATTTTAAACTTAGTACTCTAAAAAAATTACCAAGCTTTAAAAAAAGTCTAAATCTACTTATTTCTACTAATTACAAATTCCAGGATGTTTCATGGCAAGTTGCTTGTTGCTTTTTTTATGTTTTTGAGAAAAAAAATCAAATTTCAAAGATTTAAATATCAGAAACAATAAACCTTCATTTATTTCTTCTCCTGTAAATAGAAACAGATCGAGAGAGCGCCCGTCCGGTCCTCCATCAGCGTCCTCCTTCTCTGACCGCCGCTCATCACTCTGCATCGCCTCGCTCATCAAACACACTCAGACTCTCCTCCACATAAACATCACAATATATTAAAATAGATGTACACAAACGAAAATACAGTTTTAGATTAACTTATTTTTCATTTCAAATGTAAAACAAATAATAATTAATTAATTAATAAAAAATATATATATAAGTCTAATCAAGTCCAAACATTGTTCCTTTAATAGGGCTTTTATTGTGAAGGATTGATCAGCTGTATTGATCAATTGTTGATTTATTGCGTCTGTGTGCAGTTTGTTAAAAAGCCTCTTTACTGACTCTGAAACGTTGACCTTTGACATCTGTGATCGATACACTGAAGAGGACGCATAGGAACATTTATTTACTCATTTTATAGTATTGCCATATATTTCTATTTCTATTTCTATTTATATATATTTTAAGCTCTGAGAGGACACAAGGACCTTGTGTGTTTTAAAAACAGACTAAGTTGTTGCACTCAGACGTTTTTAGTTTTTATTGATTGATTGATTATTGATGGTGTCAGTGTGACTGATGGATTATTATAGATTTTGTTAATGAGCTGTGTGAGATTTGAGCTGTGGAGATAAAAACAGACTTTAACAGGTTCATCCTGAGAGAGTCCTCCTCCTCCTCCTCCTCCTCCTCCTCCAAAATCATGGAGAGAAGGCAACTTAAAAATAAATAAACCCAAAGTGATCAAGAAAATATTATTAAAGTGCAAGAATTACCCAAATTACCTGAAAATGAGCAAAAAAACGGAAAAAATTAGGGAAAAGAGGTAAATGCAACAAAGCGCAACAACAAAACATAAACACGGACTTCAAATTAGCAGAAATAACAAAACAAAAGAAACAAACACAAATTAGGAAAGAAACAAAACAACAACAAACAAAACAAAAACAAGGAACTGACCTGAAAAAAGTCTAAATATTTCTATAAAAAAATGATTATGTAATTATTTTAAACTGAAAATAAAGTTGTTTGGACATTTTTCCCTAACATTAAATCAAAATCAATCAAACCAACGTACTGAAGTTTACATATTTCTGAAAGGCACCTGAAAGCAGCACAAGAAAAGTGATGTGGCTCCAAGATTCAAAGGGTTAAAATACTGAATCCTGAGTAACAAAAAAACCCCAAACTTAAACTTCAGATTCTTTAGGAGACAAACAACAGAGTCTTTGTGCCTCCTGACCAGAGCGGCTTATGACCATGATGATGATGATGATGATGATGATGATGATGAAGATGAGTCGTCTTCATCAGAGGTGTGAAGACGACTTTATTAACGTTTAGCAGCTTCACAACTTCTGCTCCAAATATAGAGAAGAAGAAGAAGGGGAGGAGGAGGAAGCTGCTGCTTTCATCAGTCAGAGGAACAACATATTTATATTGTGATCCTGTTTCAGACCTGGTCTCACACACACACACACACACACACACACACACACACACACACAAACACACACACACACTCAGCAGCATCCCACGTCTCCTCTGTGTTCCCACAATCCTTTGTTGTCGCTGACAGATGGTGATAATCAGTATTGTCCCCGAGAGACGAGAGGACGTCCCGTTTATTATCAAACACACACACACACACACACACACAGATCACATTAACACACACTAATGAACCTACGCAAAATACACACAAACCAAACAACACAGAAAAACACACAAACACGTGTCAAACATGAAGTAAACACACACACAAATGTCTTCAGCCTGTTTTTCAAAGTAAAATGTCTGAAATGTTGTAGAATAAAATCATCGTTTCAGTTTTTGAACCTTTCGTGAACACATCGCCCTCGATTTCTCTGAAACAAACACAAACAGCTTTTCGTGGCGTGCTGGAGAAAACATCGATGTCTCACCGAAGGGTCGCTGAAATCACACGAGTGCTAAAAAGCCGCTGGAAAAGCGTTGTTTCACTGAGCGTCAGCTGTTTTTCGCAGTACTGGTACAGAGGGCTTTTCAGGGCATTTTTACTGTAAAACTGCAGCCAACATCCCAGTTACTAAACAACAGTTTTTTGTGCCTCTGCTGGAAATGCATGTTTCCAAAAAACCCACCAGTGAGTCGCTGCAAAAACATTCATGTTTGGTGGCTAAAATTTGCTGGAAAAAAGCAATTTCTTTGAAAAAAGAAAAAAAAATAATAATAATAGCTTTTCATGGCTCTGTCTCTGTTGGAAACACAGCAAGGTCTCTATTTAAAAAAGAAACCGTTGTTTTCCTTGTACTTCACCTGCTGGAAAAAACATCAGTGGGTTGCTAAAAAACTCCCACATTTGCTGTCTTAAAATTGGCTGGAAATGCAGCGACATCTCTGTAAAAAAACAAGCACCTTTTGTGGCACTTTGCCTGCTAGAAAAGTGTTGATGAATCACTGAAAAAACACGCTTAAAAAGCTGCTGTTTCTGAAAAAGCAATCACTTTAATGGCACAGTCCCCGCTGGGAATTTCCGTGGCACTTTCCCAGCTGAAGAAAAACACTGAAGGGTCGCTAAAAACACCAGCACTCGGATGCTGAAACGCCATCTCTGCTTGAAACACTGAAGGCGAAAAAACGGCTGCTTTTTGTGGCCACGAGCACGCTGGAAATGCAGCGACGTCTCACAAGGGAACAAACACTGATGTGTCATTTTTTAAAAACCTTTAAGGAGTCCAAAGTC
Source organism: Plectropomus leopardus (assembly GCF_026936395.1). Classification (NCBI taxonomy): domain Eukaryota; kingdom Metazoa; phylum Chordata; class Actinopteri; order Perciformes; family Serranidae; genus Plectropomus; species Plectropomus leopardus. The sequence continues at coordinate 462,127 of NC_142197.1, read as the reverse complement.
GCGACCGTTGTCTATAAAAACAATAATAATAAAGCTGGTGTTAGATAATACAGCGTGAGCGTCTCGTCCTGTTTCAGGACCTGTTGCCTTGTTTTAATTCTGCTGATCTGAGAGCAGCTGAGCGAGATACCATCAAACACGTCCGCCTGCTCTTCATTTCCTCTGTCGTCTGTTATCAGCTGATCCTGCCACTGCAGTCAAGTGATCCGCTGATCCTCACGGCTGATTACCGACTAGCTCTGCACTTCAGACGCCTGAAAATAGAGTCAAATAACTCCAGATATTCAGCCTGAATCCGCTGCAGAAGAAAATCCTCTCATTTTATTTCCTCCACGTTTGAGCCTTTTTCCAGCTCGTCTGTCGGGGCTCAGAGATCAGCAGCTCTGCGGGTGAGCCGCTGTTTGCTTCCTGTTTCCTGTCTCCACCTGCAGCTCGCTGTCAGTTTAGTCTTCAGGTAAACTGGCGGGGTCCGCCACACCGAGTCCTAAACTCTGATTTACCACTGAGGTCACTGTTTCGGGTTATTTCAAAGCAGGCAAGAAGAACACAGAAGAAAAAGACATTTTTATTACAGGATACAACAACGGGAGGACATGTTCTTGACCACAAATTAAATCAAAAGGCTGTCGGCGTAAACGCGTTCAATGTGACGCGATCGAGGTCCGTAAATAACACGTTCATTTTCTAAGATTGTGTTGATCACCAACCAACATCCTCGTCTTTCAGAGGCTTTGGCGGGCTGAGTTTTAGATAGAGATAGATAGATAGGTACTTTATTGATCCTGAGGGAAATTTAAGCGCTCCACAGATGATCCTGGTATCGTCTGAAACTAGGAGACCCGATGAATCCAGTGATACCAACCAGGTCATGTTTGCTTCTCTCTGAGGGGGCAGAATGCGTTTATGGGCGCCAAATGTCGGTCCTTTAGTGACCTGTCACTGTTTTTCCAGCCTATTTTTTTAGGCATCAAATGTGGATGTTTGCAGCCACTCGTCGCTGTTTGTCCAGCTAGTTTAAAGGCATCAGATGTCTGTTTGCTTTGGCAACCTGTTCCTTATTTTCCAGCCCATTTTAGGGACCAAAGATGGGTATTTCTCAGTGACCCTTCGCTGTTTTCCAGCCTACTTTATTCAGACACCAAATGTGGGTGTTTCTTAGCGACTCATCTCCGTTTTCGCAGCAGGTTTTTAGGCACTGGAAGTGGATGTTTTAGCAGAAAACTAAAGAAAATGAATTTGAAGTGGACAAATGTGCAGAGAGGGACAATGTTCCTAAACCACTCAATATTTGGACAGCTCTTTGCGTCCATATACTTTTGGCCACACACTGCAGGTGTGCGTGTGTGTGTGTGTGTGTGTGTGTGTGTGTGTGTGTGAACAGACACAGCGAGGCGTCCTTCACGCCGGCTGATCAGCGTGTCATTGGACTGTAAGAGGAAACAGGAACTGATCTGGATGCAGAGAACACCGTGAAGCTGCTCTGTGAAGGACGCGTCCTCTGAAGGGGAGTCGCTCCGTCAGACCACCGAAGGTTAATGATCACATGACCTCCCCGCGCCTCCTCCGCCTCCTCCTCCCCCCGCAGGACGCCGTCTCACTGTTACATCATCTACACCACACAGAGACCATAACCAGCGCTGGTTCAGGAGCTCGAGTGGTCCGGTCAGGATCATTGATTTACAGTCACATCTCTCACTGTCCGCTTTAACCCTTTGAGACCTGGATTACCATCAGATCAACATTCATGTGCTGCATTCAGATGCTTTTAACACGTTTTTAAATGAGCAACTTGGCAAAAATATCCAGTAAATTACAAAAAAGTAGAAATTTAGATTTTTTTTTTAAGCTATGGAAAAACAAAAAAAACATATTTCTAATGATCATAATTACATATTAAAGTTATTTATTTTAGTTATTTTATTTTCTGTTTTAAACTTTGCAATTATTTTTGTTTGTTTTGTTTTTATAGTTTTTGTGCTCATTTTCTTGTGCTTTTTTTAAAAAAAATTCTTTAATTTTTTTATCATTTCTTTTTAAGATGCCTAAGATTTTAAGTTGCCTTCCTCCCATATTTTTGAAAGGGTTTCAAAGGGTTAACATGTCAGTTGATTAAAATATCACATGTTAATGTGACTCCTGAATGTCTTAAATCTGTAACTTCTTCACGCTGAATAATTCCTGTGTTTAAGCAGAAGAAGAAGAGAGCCGCCATGAGGATGAAGTAATGAGGTCTTATTTTAGATCAGCAGCTGATGTTCAGGTCACGTGACGGCGGCGAGAAAAGGCTGTTGGGAGACGAGCGGGAAGACAAAGTCGAGTCTTTGTTTTACCTGAAAACGCTTATTCTTTTCATCTTTAAACTCTTGTTGCTTCAGCACTTTCATGATGATATTTCTGCTTTTGTTTTCATGTAAACACATTTATTATTCGGTTATTTTTTACTTCTTGCAGCGCTGCTCTGCTTTGTTTATTTTCTACATTTTGTTTTTTCTGAAACGTGCTATTAAAAGTTTATTAGAATAATCTTCATGTTTGATTTTCACATTTTGTTCTTGTATGTTTTCCAAAAAAGAAGAAAATTTTAATCAAAAGTGAAATCAACAAAATTAACCCTCTGAGTGTCGATATGTCACTTTCATCGGAGTCATCGGATTGTCCGATATTTTTTTCTTGGTTTGATTCCACTCACTGAGGTTTCAGGACAAACACATTTATTCTCCACATTTATCGCCTCCATCGTCTGTTACATATGTCACATGTGTTACATATGTCACATGTTACATGTGTCACATGTGTCACATATGTTACATGTGTTACATGTGTCACATATGTTACATGTGTTACATGTATTACATATGTATGTTACATATGTGAAACGTAACATATGTGACACATGTCACATATGTTACATGTGTTACATGTGTCACATATGTTACATGTGTTACATGTATTACATATGTATGTTACATATGTGAAACGTAACATATGTGACACATGTCACATATGTTACATGTGTTACATGTGTTACATATGTATGTTACATATGTGAAACATGTAACATATGTGACACGTCACACATGTGACATGTGTCACATATGTTACATGTGTTACATGTGTTACATATGTATGTTACATATGTGAAACATGTATTACATATGTATGTTACATATGTGAAACATGTAACATATGTGACACATGTCACATGTGTGACGTGTCACATATGTTACATATGTTACATGTGTTACATGTGTTACATATGTATGTTACATATGTGAAACATGTAACATATGTGACACATGTCACATGTGTGACGTGTCACATATGTTACATACCGACATTGCTGAACGCCTGCCGACGTTACGTCACGCCACTTGACGTTGCTGTGTACTTTTACAATGTTACACTGCAGACTGATGTTTCCACAGATCGTTTCCACATGCACGGCGCCGTAATGTTTCCTCTGCAGTTTGTTTGTTTGTGTTGATGAGATGAAGGAAGCTGCAGTTTTGATGATGACTGTTATTAATGAGCGTCGAGGTGGTTAACGGAGAGCGAAGCCTCGGCGGCTCCTGAACGCTCCACGCGCTGCAGCTGCTGCTGAATAAATTAACGTCCTCATTGTTGTGAGTCGAGCTTTAATTTTCAGAGGCAGAAACTTATTAATACTCGGTCCCTGAGACGGTTTAAATGAGGCGCGAATATTCAGAGAGGCATCCATCACAACACACACACACACGCACACACACACACACACACAGGTACGCACACACAAGCAAGCACACACACACACACACACACACACACACACACAAGTACGCACACACACACACACACATGCACACACACACACACACACACATGCACACACACACACACAGACACACAAACACACACACACACAAAGACACACACACGCACACACACGCACACACACATCAGCTGGTCTCCGGTCCTCGGCTGACAGCACACACATATTTCAGCTGCACTCTGAGCTCTCTAAAGTTTCCTCGAGCTCCTTCAGTATTTAAACTCGCTGCTCTGGATTTGCTTTCGTGACCCGACGGCTCGGACAGATCCCTAAACTTCGTCCCTGCTCAGGTCTGAAAACTCAAAGAAGAAATCGCAGCTCAGTCTCACAAGAAAACGTACATTTCTGCAAACCACAAATATAAGATCCAGAATCCGGTTTTATCGCCGAGTACGTTTACATGTACGAGGAATCTGACGTGGCGTTTTGGTGCAAAACAGTTAACATAAAGAAAGAATGAAAAACTGGTATAAAACATAAGATGGAGATAAAGAAGCAGTTTAAAAGTGTAAATGAAAAAGTAGAACATATAGAACACAAAATGTATGTCCGAGCTGCAGTGACGGGAGCGTACCGAGAGACGCCCGCTCAGCCGCCCACCGCCTTATTTTAGCGATCCGTCCAAACCGAAGGTGAAGACCCGCGGGGAGGAGCGCCGCTCGAGTCGTTGCTGACCGCTGAGTCGGCAGAAGCTGTGAAATAATGAGCGGCGGTGTCACGGTGATGATCAACGCGGTTTCATGAATTCACAACGAGGAGCCGATTGATCCACGAAGGTTCAGTTAATGGGAGTCAAAGCGTGAGGTCACAAACAGGCCTGTGACTGAACTGACAAACAGGATCCACATCAGACCAGAGTCCACATCAGACCAGAGTCCACATCAGACCACAGTCCAGATCCACCTCAGCACTCCTCATCTGTTCCTGTTGATCAGGACTGAGCCGTCCCCCCTCCTCCTCCTCCTCTTCGGCCCCATAGGTATAAAAATCTCATAATTAATCAGAGATCATTAATATCTCCGTGACGGCGGCTGGAAATCCTGTTCGAGCGGAGCAGGAAGTGGAACCTGCAGAGACTCGACATGATTAAACCGACGAGACGGAAACAGGTTTACGTGAGCGTGACGCTGCTCTGTATTCATTCAGAAGGAGCTGAACTATATCAACAAAAATATTCATTCAATATCTACTCATATATTCATTAAATATCAACTGAAATATTCACTCAAAAGGAGCAGAAATATTCATTAAATATCAACTGAAATATTCATTAAATATTACCAAAAATATTCACTCAATATAAAGTGAAATATTAATTCAACAGGAACAGAAATATTATTTGAATATCAACTTTAATGTTGATTAAATATTAACTCAAATATTCATTCAATATCAAATTAAATATTCATTAAATATGCAGAAATATTTGTGTAATATAGGCAGAGATTTCCACTGATTAACAGCAAAAATATAGGAGTATAAATATTCATTAAATATCCGCTGAAATATTCATTAAATATGAGCAGAACATTCCAATAATTATCAACAAAAAAACATACATAAAAGTTGTTCATACGCATATCGTTCGTTTTTGGTTTCACAGCTACGCTGACGACGCGGTTTTATCCACCTTAAAGACGTCATGATTCAAACTGATTTAAGGCCTTCGGAAACCGTCAGAAAGGACGCTCGGGGTTGGACGTCTCACTGGGGACGAGCTGGCTGATTTTACATCAGATATACAAAACAAACGTGGCAATTTCTGATTTTATCTCACGCTGCTTTAAAGAAGGTAATTCCTGCTCTAATGTCGTCTCGTCAGGACCGCTGCAGCTCTCTCTGAAACTCAAACATCAAGCTCACGACTCCTTAAAAACGCTGCTGGAGTTCGGAGTTCGCCGGGACGGAACGAAACGAAATCTTTTTTACTGAGACGTTGCTGCTTCTTCTGCCGCTTTATTGCCACAAAATGTGATTCTTTATTACCGACACATGGCTGCATTTCCAGATGCGATGATTTGACGAAAAGTTGTTGTTTCTTATGAAGGCGAAACAGTTTTTTCCGCCTGCAGTGATGTCGAAATGTAAAGTTTCTGCTTATCTTTCTTTGCAGAAACAATGGCAACATATTTTGGTGTGACTGGGTTGTTGCAGCAGTTTCAGCGTGTCTCTACGTGTCTTTGCTTCGTGTCTCTGTCCACACTGACAGACTCTGTGAGCTGCAGAGGAGCAGGCCATGTTGACGGAGGAGTGTAACTGTGTTGTTCGTGTCGGCGCTCAGGACGGAGCCGAGCAGATAAAGAGCGGTTAAAAGACGCAGCGAGCGCCGGCCGACAGGATGTGATGATAAAATATAAAAGAGCTTCTGCTTCAGAAGTTGTGATGAGAGTCAGATTGTTCTGTCCGCACATGAGCGATGGCGGTAAAACTGAGGAGAGGACGACGTCACGCGATGACACTGAGACACTGAGACAAAGTGGAGCTGAGCGGAGACAGACAGCGATAACATGAGCCGGATCATATCTCAGCGCCTCAGCGCCACAATCTCATCCCTCTCTCCCACGCATTTCATTCAAATCATGCAAACACTTCCTGCTTTAATCTTCTCTCTTTCTTAGAACCAGACGTCCCTGCAGGCCTCCATCAGCGGGGACGGTCTGCAGACGGACAGATAGTCAAAGAGCTCCACGGGACACAAAGAGCAGCACATTTAAGAAAACAGGATGCGGCCAACCTGCAGACATGAGTCAGCATGTTCAACATTTATTCAAGAATATCATTGATGTTACTGCAGCTGTTTTCTTTTTCGGCTCGGACGCTGATTGTTTGCTGGATTATGTTTGGTTCCAAAAATGTCAGAAAAATTTAAATTTCTAAAAAAGTATAGCTCCATTACACTACGCACAGAACATAAATACAAATATTTCAATAAGAATAAAATGAAATAAAACAACATATATAGCTACTAAGGTACAAAGTCTCATACTGCGGGCGATGCAAACGTATCAGTGTGGTAAAGTGCAGAATCACAAAATAATCAGCTCTCAGGAACGTCCCTCTCTAAATGTTTCTGCTGTTTCTTTGATGGCTCAGTCGCCAGAAACATGTTTGCATTTTACGTCTGTGTGTTTGGGAGCAGCTGTGATCCTCCTTCAGCTGGTCAGGAGTGTTTGGGAGCAGCTGTGATCCTCCTTCAGCTGGTCAGGAGTGTTTGGGAGCAGCTGTGATCCTCCTTCAGCTGGTCAGGAGTGTTTGGGAGCAGCTGTGATCCTCCTTCAGCTGGTCAGGAGTGTTTGGGAGCAGCTGTGATCCTCCTTCAGCTGGTCAGGAGTGTTTGGGAGCAGCTGTGATCCTCCTTCAGCTGGTCAGGAGTGTTTGGGAGCAGCTGCAGCTGATCAGACTGCTGCAGGTTTTATAAGGAGGCTGGTTTTCCTCCTTCAGTCGACTCTCTGTGGTTTGTTGGAAATGTTCTTCTTTTGGACCTTCTTTTAGTTTCCCCTCTCCTCACTGACTCCCACTTTACTTTCATTTTGAGAGATTCTTTTGTTTGTCGATCATTTTGATAGAATCAGTGTGTGTCTGTGGGGAGTTTTATTCCCACGCCTCCTTCAAGGAAACAAAGAGCCTGATTTAGCCTTCACCCTCAGCTCCATGTGCAGTGTTTCCTTAGTTTCCCAAACTGCAACCCATAATAATAATAATAATAATAATAATAATAATAATAATAATAATAATAATAATAATAATAATAACTTTATTGATGTAGCACATTTCAAAACAGATGTTTACAAGTTGCTTTAACAGACAGAGCAACAGCAGGAACTCAGAACAAATAACAAACACAAACAACAACAAACATGCCAAACAGAGAAACGTTTAGAAACAAAAAGGCAAAAAGAAAACACAGCAGGTCAAAGAGAATAGAGCCGACGAAAAGAGTAAAAGTGATAAAACAGCCAGTTAAAGGACTAAATGGAGTTTTTAACACATATAAGAATAAATTCAATAAAAGATGATAAAAATAATAATAATAAGATGACACTTTGGAAATGTTGAAATGATAAAGAGGAAACGTAAAAATGTATCTGTGGTTTGCAGAAACGTTTGACTTCTGCTGACTGAGCTGCTGTGAGACGAAGATGAGTCCTAGAATGTCCCATAGACAGTTTAACCCCTTAAAACTGCACAAAATGAAATTGTGAATAAAAAATACATTTAATGGAAACACCTCAATTTCCAACAAACTTCCATTTATCACAGAAACGTTTTTCCTCTGGCATGAGGTGATAGCGATAGTTCAGCCAACTGTAAAGCTCCATATTTCTCCAAACTGCAGTGGAAACACTTTTTAGTCTTTTCTAGGTCACATGTTGCGTACTGTTGCATGTCACACTGTTGTCCATATATTTTTGGCCATGTTTGTTGAATACGTGGGGGGGGGGCTCCAGCTGTGTGGTCAGCAGCTGCATTGATTTTCTCTTTTGTTGGTTTGTTCCTTAAAAAGAACAAAAGCTGACAATAAGCACGTCTCCATCCTGCGGCTGACAGACGTGCTGAGGCACAAGAATTGTATTTCACTCCCTCTTCGTCTTCGTCTTCGTCTTCGTCCCCCACAGATCTGCAGGCGGCTCCAGCACAAAGTGAGTTATTGTGGGTTATAAGCAGAAATCTATAAGCTGCAGCCGCGCTGACAAATGATCCCAGTTTGATTTCCTCGGGGGGGAGGAGGCCGAGTCTGAGCGCGCCTGTCTCAACCCAACATGTTAAAATTTTTATCACATAACCAGCTTTTATTCGCCCGCAGTGAGCCGGATGATAAAAGCACCAAGTGGCTGATGGGACGTGAAGCCCCGGGGCCGCGAGCTGACACAGAGCTGACCAATCACAGCCGGCACGCGGCGAGTTCACATCAAAGCTGTCAGCGTGTAAAACAGCCACAAAAAAATCTGAGAGACGAGGCCCGCCTCCTCTTCTTCTTCTACTCTGTGAATAAACAACAAGGCTGTGAGGTCATCAGCTGTGTTTACTGTTTGTTTATCAGCTGAACAAACAACACGCTGCTTTATTTACTGCAATCGCTCCAACATGTGAAGGTTTCATCCTCTGGAGACAAACGTCCTCCTCTGAGACGCAGCAGCGCGTCTGCTGAGGAGAAAGAAATTAACCCTTAGAGGCTCATTTTAGTCTCTTTTCTTCTTCCTGTTGTGATAACTGTGTGTGTGTTGATGCATGTGTCCTAAATGTAGTCCAAATTGTGTATTTGAGTGTAATCAGTGAATTTACAGCTCAGCTCCTACAATAAGTCTAAAATACACTGTGGAAACTAAACAGTTACTAATAGTTAAAAACTGGGAGAATTAAATCAAATAAAGAAAAACGAGCAGCTTGCTCCTGGGACAGATGAGTAAACAGCATTATTAATGCAGCATTATGTCACGGTGAGCTGTGTTACTCTGTGTTACTTGCTCTGTTTTGTGTTATTTTGTGTGTATTATTATAATGTTTATTTTAGTTTCTGCAGTGAGAGACATTTTTCTGTCTCTTTGCTCTCGTCTTTGTCCTCATGGACACACAGTCGATCCTCTAAAGACAAACTGCACCGAGGATCTGTCCTCTCTGTCCGAGCAGCAGGAAGTGTTTGTGTTTCCACTGCAGAAGAGGAAACGCGTGTGTGTGTGTGTCTGTCTGTGTGTGTGTGTGTGTGTGTGTGTGTGTCTGTCTGTGTGTGTGTGTGTGTGTGTGTGTGTGTGTGTGTGTGTGTGTGTGTGTGTGTGTGTGTGTCTGTCTGTGTGTGTGTCTGTCTGTGTGTGTGTGTGTGTGTGTGTGTGTGTGTGTGTGTGTGTGTGTGTGTGTGTGTCTGTCTGTGTGTGTGTGTGTGTGTGTGTGTGTGTGTGTGTGTGTGTGTGTGTGTGTGTGTGTGTGTGTGTGTGTGTGTGTGTGTGTGTGTGTGTCTGTCTGTGTGTGTGTCTGTCTGTGTGTGTGTGTGTGTGTGTGTGTGTGTGTGTGTGTGTGTGTGTGTGTGTGTGTGTGTGTGTGTGTGTGTGTGTGTGTGTGTGTGTGTGTGTGTGTGTGTGTGTGTGTGTGTGTCTGTCTGTGTGTGTGTGTGTGTGTCTGTGTGTGTGTGTGTGTGTGTGTGTGTGTGTGTGTGTGTGTGTGTGTGTGTGTGTGTGTGTGTGTGTGTGTGTGTCTGTCTGTGTGTGTGTGTGTGTGTGTGTGTGTGTGTCTGTCTGTGTGTGTGTGTGTGTGTGTGTGTGTGTGTGTGTGTGTGTGTGTGTGTGTGTGTGTGTGTGTGTGTGTGTGTGTGTGTGTGTGAGAGCAGATTACAGAACAGACTTAATAAGATGAGAATGTATTTATTTGTCACAGTGCTGAGCTGCTGGTTCACCCGAGGATCACAGAGACCAAAACCTGCTGAATAACACCGATCAGCACCAAAACCTGTCCAGCTCAGGGACCAGAGACCTGTAGGGACCACTCAGACCTGTCCTGTAGACCTGCAGATTCTCAGACCCATTTCTGCAGAGTCCCAGACCTGTTGTGTAGTCCTGCAGAGTCTCAGACCTGTTTCTGCAGAGTCCCAGACCTGTTGTGTAGTCCTGCAGAGTCTCAGACCTGTTGTGTAGTCCTGCAGAGTCTCAGACCTGTTGTGTAGTCCTGCAGAGTCTGTAGTCCAGCAGGAAGTGGCCTGGGCGTCTCAGTAATGGATCAGTGTGACAAACGAGCAGCTTGTGATTAATGAGAGAAATTAAAAGAGAAACTTAAACTTCTTTCACTAATGAGATTAAACACAGTTTGGTCTCACCTCTCCAGCTTTGTTCCAGCTTTTTTTTAAAGTTATTCTGCAGGATTTTCCCCAAAAGCACTCCACAGACTCGTTATAAGGTCTCATTATTAGGCCTCTGTAGCTTTAACCTGCAAAACATCACTCAAATAAACATCCTGACCAGGAAATGACCACAAAAAGACACAAAAATAACTATAAAAACCAGCAAAATAACCACAAAATGACTCAAATAAATGAACAGATAAAATATGTCACAGAGACATAAAACAAGTTTGAAGAGACGCCTGCTGTCTCATGGTGCGCTCATGGCTACATCTGTTATTTTTAGAAAGTCGATGGCAAGAATCGAAGGTGAGGATGAGGACCGGCGTGGAGGTGACCCGTTTTCTGTCCGACATGTCGGTGCCGTTGGTCACAGTGAATGTTGTATTTTTAGCAAATGAATGTATCGACGTTTTGACTGTCTCTATTTTAATATTCATACGCCGTTTTTTAAATAAGCCCATATATGGTACGTGTTATGTTTGATCCTCATTGTGTTTTCGATTATGTGAAACAACTAAACGGATCAAACAGAAGCCAACATTTCCTGCGGTAAACAACATTATTTCTCGACCTTATTAATATTTGACCAGCAGTATTTTCTTTAATGCGTCCAATAAGAAGTTGGGTGTGCATTAAATAAAACATAATAACGGAAAAGGGTCTGGTATAAAAACGTGTTGTTGGACTTTTTCAAGCTGCTGAAGTAAACAAGTTGTCTCTGTGTGTTACAGACTCGTTTCCAGTTTCTATTAAAGCGGCTTCAGTTTCCTGTTTAATGGCGCCGTTGTTCATCAGGCTGCAGCTCTCGGAGGGAAACATAAATCTGCGCGGAGGTAATTACCTGCTGCAGACTTCACCTCTCTGAGAGCTGCAGCTCTAATGGGCTGAATTACCCACAGTTCCCTCTGGTTATCAGGAGGGACGGCCTGCTGCACGGCAGTCCCACACGTGTCTGATGACAAACGTGCTCACAGAGCGATGCTGGGTCACTCTGCATGGACAGCAGTTAACATTAATACCATATTACGCTTTGATTAAAAACTGATATTAAATACGTGAAATAATAAAAGTTTCTTCCCATTGACCAAACATTGACTTTTGCCGCCATGTTCGTGTGTTTCTAACGTGGCGTCGGAGCCTCGTGTTGTCAAATCAGGTTTTTCTCAGCGTAAATATTCTGGCTGCTGTAGAGTTCAAGCTATAAATAATCAAATATATCATTTTTATCATCAGTTTGTGACACTGTTTTTATGATTTCTGACATTTCTGCTGCACTGACACGTCACACAAATGTCACGCAAACGTCACGCAAACGTCACGCAAACGTCACGCAAACATCACAACTCCACAACTCGGGGATCATTGAAATTTTCCAGTCCGAATTATGACTTTGGAGGGCCGTTCATGCGCTTTTAGCTCGTAATTGTGACATTTCTGAGGAACACATGAATGCATCAATAGACTACATCACTTTAGAAACACGGAGATGACACGTATGAAACATACAGATGTAATATATCTGTAATTTGTGGAAAGACTCACAGTAACAAGAAATGACAGTTCACAGATTTCTGCACCTCTTAAGTATAATAACAATAATTATTATTCTTGCTGCGTTCATTATGGGTCACTTGTTTGAATCTGAAAGTGAATCATTAAAACGTGATTCACTTTGGCATATTATTGGTTTACTTTATTATGTTGTTTGCATTTCTTATAAAATAAAATCAAATTTCATTGAGGAAACATTTTATTTATTTTTTTATTTTTTTATTCCTGTTTTCTCTTCATTATTGATTGGGGGGCATCATCATAAGCCTTTATGGGGATTTTATCTCACCTGCACAATCTGTTTTAATCTGTTATATTTTTTTAAGGTTTTTTTGTGCAACTGAAAATAAAATGTTATCTGTGAGATTGTTGGGTTTTTTACGTCTCCTGTCATCAGGGTTGTCATTTTTTATTAGTTTCAGGCAGTTTTTCTTCCTAAAGTCGCTCTGAATAATGTGAGAAGATGTGAAATAAAATAAGAATAAATGTGTATGAATCAGCTGAGAGTGAGGAGGTGTGAACGGAGCCTTCAGGTCAGCTTTAGTTTCGGTTTTCTGTGTGTCGGGAGGAAATCCATAAATCTTTATTATCCTCACAAGTTTCCTCTGAGAGAGTGAAAACAGATCAGCGATTCATTTTAATTCTGTTGTGCTTTTTATTTACAGCAGCAGAGCTCCTTCGTTATCCTCGTTACTGAAACTCGACTCGTTTTTCACCACCGATTCATTTACTCTCAACACATTTATTATCATTACACTGACAGAAATACACGGCCTGATTCATGTGTCAGAGGGGAGATACTTTAACTTAATTCTCATGCTAATAAGCCAGATTTCACTTGTAACAGAGTATTTCTACACTGTAATATTTGTTCCTGTAAAGTGACAAATCTTGTGTTTGTGTGTGAAGAGAGGAGCAGAATATAAAGTGTTAATGTGAGCAGCTGTGTGCAGCAGCAGACTGAAGTGTGAAGAAATAAAACATGAGAGGGTCAACATGGTGTCTGTGAGCTTCAGCCTGTCGTCTCATCAAAGTTTGATGGAGCAGGCGTGTAGTCGGTCTGCGGACGCCGTGTTCGGGGTCACTGAGTCAGAGCGGAAAATTCGGAGTGTCCTGCTGTTTGGATCTGAGTGAACAGAATAACAGCCTCTGCTGGGCCGAAAAAAAATCATACATGACACACGTGTTGGCTCTGATTTCCTTTTTTCATTTAAGTACGCCATCACACATCTGAGACCTTTGTGATGAGGTTATCGATCGTTGATACTGGGTTTGAAAAAAAGTGGGGCTGACCTTTATATATATATATATATATATATATATATATATATATATATATATATATTTCTCATCTCCTTTAAAAACTGTTTTTCTTTCTAAACTAATTTTCAGGTCATTTTCTTGTCAATTTTTTTATCTTATCTTGTCAAAAATGTCATGAATTTTCATTGACTCAAATGTTTTGAGTTTTCATCAAATAAAACTCGAAGCATTTTCTTCTCAAGACTAAATCTAAAATCACTGCCCAAATGAACTCTGGTCACTAAAGGGTGTCTTTTTGTGTGTCTGACAGCGAGCAGCTGCTGACCGAGCGTCAGATTTGTGGAGCTGTGAGTGAGCGGCTTGTGTTTGCTGTTTGAAATGAGCTGATATGAAGATTATTCCCAGCAGATGGAGCAGTGTTTGTTAAACTCATGAAGAAATGGGGATGAATGATATTTTTAAAATCCTGCTAAAGTTGCAGAGGGTTTGCTTGCACTGAGCGGCTGCAGGAGCTACAGGAGGTGCAGGAGCTACAGGAGCTACAGGAGCCACAGGAGCTACAGGAGCCACAGGAGCCACAGGAGCTACAGGAGCTGCAGGAGCTACAGGAGCCGCAGGAGCTACAGGAGGTGCAGGAGCTGCAGGAGGTGCAGGAGGTGCAGGAGCTGCAGGAGGTGCTGGACCTGCAGGAGCTGCTGTCAGTGTGAATCTGAAGCGATGAACTCGTGAATGAAATCAGACTCTCAGAAGAATTCACTGAATAAATAATAAATCTGCCGGCGTGCTAGAGTGGAAAATAAAAGCCGTGCTGTGTGCTCGTGATTCTGCAGACTGTCGTCTTCCTCTTTCTGAACCTCTTCAAGGCCAAACAGCAGCAGCATCCTCACTCTTCGGCCCCCGGGGGCTGATGGGAAGGGGACACCTTTCCTTTAAAGAGTCCACCCGCAGCCTCCGCCGCTGCTGAGCTTTTTCCATGCGGCAGCTCAGACGCGGCTGTCGGGGGAGCTGAAAGAAGAAGACGAGTCCCGCGGCCTGCTGGGAAACAGAGTTTACTGAGCGCCGACGTCCCGCGCTGATCTGAATGCAGCTGCAGAACAAACCGCGTCGGCGGGAACCGAGGTTCAGTTTGGTCCAATCAGGAGCTGCCAAAACATCCAGCCAGCGTCTGACTACAAACAAACAACACGCTGCACGGAAATTCATATTTATTATCATAAAAATAAAAATTTACTCACACAGAGACGAGCAGGACTGAGCTGTGAACGAGCAGAAATTATAGAACCTGCAGCCTCCACGCCGATGTCACCGAGCAAAACCGAGGACCGATCAGAACTCATCCAACGACCGAGAGACAGAGACAGAGACAGAGACAGATCCAACGACCGAGAGACAAAGACAGAGACTGATCCAACGACCGAGAGACAGAGACAGAGACAGAGACTGATCCAACGACCGAGAGACAGAGACAGAGACTGATCCAATGACCGAGAGACAGAGACAGAGACTGATCCAACGACCGAGAGACAAAGACAGAGACTGATCCAACGACCGAGAGACAGAGACAGAGACAGAGACTGATCCAACGACCGAGAGACAGAGACAGAGACTGATCCAATGACCGAGAGACAGAGACAGAGACTGATCCAACGACCGAGAGACAGAGACAGAGACTGATCCAATGACCGAGAGACAGAGACAGAGACAGAGACAGAGACTGATCCAACGACCAAGAGACAGAGACAGAGACAGAGACTGATCCAACGACCAAGAGACAGAGACAGAGACAGAGACAGAGACTGATCCAACGACCGAGAGACAGAGACAGAGACTGATCCAACGACCAAGAGACAGAGACAGAGACTGATCCAACGACCAAGAGACAGAGACAGAGACTGCGACTGAGACTGAGACTGATCAGACTGATAAAAAATTAAATTAAATCAATTTGCACAATAAAACTGATGTTTCAATGTTGGATGTTAAAACATTTGAAAAGATGAATTTGACATATTTTTATTACAGGTAAAAAACGTTTATTTCTTCCTTGTGTTCGTTTCTTTTTGGGCTTTCTTGCTTCTGCAGTAAAACACAGAGAAAAGAGGAGAAATCCTGCAGGCCTGCGGGTATATAGAATATAAATATATCTGAATGAATAATGAATGAATGAATGAGTGAGTGAGTGAATAAAAACTGTGCAGAAATGGTGTCTTCAGTTTTGCTTTTTATTCTGACTGAATCTTCACATTTGACCTCCGTCCGAGCAGTTTTTTTTGTTTGATTCTTTCTGTCCTTGTTGTTGTTTTTTATGCTCAGAAGAAAAAAAATCTAAAATTCTATTTCAAATATGTTTCTTGTCAAGGACTTCTACTAAAAGTCAAATGAAGAAATACAAATCATTTTATTAGTGATTTTTCCTCTTAAGTACTTTCTTTCATAGAGAGAAACAGAAACTGTATGAATGTCAAAGGTTTGATGTGAAATATTTCCTCTTCAGCTTCAGGCTACTCAAACACATAATTGGCTCCCCGGACGCCAGGAACGACAAACTGTTTAAAGGTACAGATATAAATATATCACACGTTTATAATCACCGGAGAAACGATTTAAAAAGTGAGCGACCTGCAGTATGTCGGAGCAGTTTTCTCTCCGCAGAGATTTCTGTGCTTGTGAAAGGCATCTGAATGCAGCACAAGAAAACTGATAAAGAAACTGTAGAGAAGCAGACTGAAACAGGAGCAGCGCACGCTGTGAGCAGAGGGTTCGTGCGTTAGCGGGTGACTTTGAGCTGAAGGATGTGATCCGTTTGGAGGCGGCAGATCTGAAGTCTGTGGTTCAGACTGAAATGTAAATTCCTCTCTCTGACGGATGTTTGAGTGAAGGTCGTCTGAATGTCTTTATTTGATGATTGTTAGAGTTCAAAGTGAATGAACAATCTGCACGTGTGAAGCTCACAGAGAAAGACGTTTATGTTTAATGGACATGTAGCCGACGGCCGACGCACTCGCTGCGTTCACGTTCATGAAGCTGTTTGACCTCCGTCTGATGTGCAGAGACGTTTGTAACGTGCTCACCGTGTGAACCTTCCTGTTGGTTCAGATCAGTAAACATGAGCTCAGCTGAACGTGAAAACACTTCCTGCTGCTCGAGTCGATCTGAACATTGATTCCAGTGAAAGCTTCAGGCTGCAGAGCAGAGACAGCGTTCACACGCTTTACTTCACTCTCAGCTCATCCAACCCGTCCGTCCGTCTGTCTGTCTGTCAGTAAAACATGAAGAACAAAAAACATCTTTAAAGGACAGAACCTGTTGGACTGAACAATCACGGATTCCTCTGATATTTTCACACATCCAAAAACCTGCTGATATCCAAGGCTGCATCCAAAATCACTCACTCCTCCCTCACTATCCAGGGAGATCTGTGAAGAGGACGTTACTGAGCTCATCTGTACCATGACAAACACATTCAGACGTTACTGAGCTCATCTGTACCATGACAAACAATGTGTGAATGCAGAGTGTGTGTGAATGCAGAGTGTGTGTGAATGCAAAGTGTGTGAATGCAGAGTGTGTGTGATGCACAGTGTGTGAATGCAGAGTGTGTGTGATGCACAGTGTGTGTGATGCACAGTATGTTGTGGTCTGATACTTGGCTGTGTTTTTTGTTCTGCGGGTGTCTGACTTTTCTCTCCCTGTCTTACAGAGTGAGCACCAAGGGGCGGGGCGATCTCCTGGAGCACGGGGCGCCCGGCACACCTGCAGCTTGTTCTGCCCAAATTAGCTGGCTTTATAAGCCACGCTCCCTTTGTCTCCTGTGCCGGATGGTTCCCCTGTGTTTCAGCGTCTTGCTCGTGCTTCTTGTGATCTCCTGCCTCTTGCCTCGTGTTACGCTCCTGCCTTTTTGTTAGCGTTTGTAAGTTTTGGGTGCCTCGTCACCGTTTTCTTTGTTATTTCTAGATCAGCTGTTTGTCCCATTTCGATGGTGATTTTTAGTTTACCTTTTTGTTGTTACTTTTCCCTGTGATTTTCTGTTGATACTTTTCTCGTTTTTTGCGTGTACCGCTTCCTGTTTTGTAATAAAGACTGTTTTTGTTGAAACTCTGCATTTGTGACTGGCACGTAACACAGTGTGTGTGAATGCAGAGTGTGTGTGAATGCAGAGTGTGTGCAGGTCTGCAGGCAGGACAAACATCACGGAGAGATTAATGCACTTTAATTACTTCTATCTGTGTAAAGTGACACCAAAACCCCTCTGGTACCTGAGCGCGTGTGTGTGTGTGTGTGTGTGTGTGTGTGTGTGTGTGTGTGTGTGTGTGTGTGTGTGTGTGTGTGTGTGTGTGTGTGTGTGTGTGTGCGCGAGTTCTAATTGATATCTGAGACTAATGAGCAGTAATTGCACCTGTAGGGAGAAATCTCCATTAAATCGTGTTGTGATGTTGAGATGTTTACTGTGACGAGCGACTCGGCTGCAGAGCACAAAGTCAAACTGTGTTCATCAACTTTTATCAAGTTTACAACTCAAACTGATTAATTTAAAATGTATTATTTTTTGGTATGTTGAGTGTGGCTGCAGCAGAATAAATCTTTGCATGTATTTTTATTATTATTTTTATAATTTTTTTGGTATGTTGTGTGTGGCTGCAGCAGGTCAGCGGAGCAGATTCTCTGGACGCCCGGCGGCGTGGAGCTGGATGGTGATGTTGCTGTTCAGACTGTGAGACAGTGAGAGGTGAATCGATCGTCCTCGTTCACTGTTCAATCTGATTGACCCTCGACCTGTGGAAGACACAGACTCCCTCATGTCCAGCCAATTAGAGAGCAGGGGGAGCGACTGAGCTGCCAATCACACGTATTGATCAGTTTGTACCTGCAGGAGCAGCCGACCAGAGCGAGCAGCTGCTGTCAGCCTGTTAGCCACGTTAGCTGCTAACATCAACCTCAACACGTTAAAAAAAAAAAAACATGTTAGACACAAAGAGACAAAACGTGAATGTGAATTAACCCTTTGAAACCTGGAGCGACATCACTTTTCCTGTGCTGACTTCAGATGCCTTTCACTAGTATTCAAACCTGTGAACCATCAGCACAAGTTTGATTTCTTAACTATCTTATTTATATTTTTAAAAATACATATAGTTATTATTGAGAATTATTTAACAAATTACTTGAATTTCCAAGCACTTTTTTTTAACTTTCACATTTTGTTGTTTTCTTTTTTTTTTGCAAATTGTTTGTCAGTGTGACCTTGTGTCCATCTTTTTCTTGTGAACATTGTATGTCAGGAATGTCTTGGAATGTCAGGAACTTTGTCAAATATAGCACAAATTTGAAAAAAATTTAGGGAAGAAAGACACCAGTTTCCTCACATGCCAGAGGTTTAAATATTTGTGAAAAGGATCTGAACGCAGCACAGGAAAACTCATGTTGATCTGGAACTGAAAGAGAAACTTTTCTGGTGTGCTGAGGCAGTAATTCTATTTATTTTTCTGATTTCTGAGTGATTTTCTGGATGTTTGTTCAGAGATAACAAAAAGTCACACTGATAGAAGTCAACATGCCAGGAAGACTTTAAAGTCTGTGAGTCTCTGCAGCAGCTCCACCTGCTGACAAACTACAATCAACAACTTCCTGTTGTTACCTGCGTGCACCTGTCCCTCTCACCTCACCTGTCTGTCTGTCCTCTGCTGGGTCTGCCCTGATGGACGGATAGAGACAGCAGAGACAGAAATGATGAGTTCAGCCTGAGATTCCTCTGAAGACTCGAGTTAGCTCTGCAGAGAACCATCAATCAAACGTATTGATCGACAGCACGTTGCACACACACACACACACACACACACACACACACACACACACACACACACACACACACACACACACACACAGGGAGTTCCTGTGTAAAGTAAACACACACACACACACACACATACACACACACACACACACACATTGATTGATCCGAGCTGCTCCTGGTTCTGTTTTTATGAGTGATTTAGTAGCAGAGTGAGACCTCCTGTCCATTTCTGCTCCTCTCCGACTGCTGATGGACGACATGAACTCACAGACCATAAACACATCAGTGTGTGTGTGTGTGTGTGTGTGTGTGTGCGTGAGACATGATGCTCTACAAACAGCTCTAAACTGCTTTTGGTTGGTTGTAGCTGCAGGGTGGTTACCGTGGCGACTGCATCCAGAACAGCAAGAGGAAAAGTCACCAGACTTCTGACTTCCTGTCTGAGTATTATTAGTATTATTATAAGTTTTATTAGTACAAAATGATGTAGTCCCGAGTGTCCGAGGCTTCAGCCCTGACTGGTGTATAAACACGCGCAAAAATGTTTGATTATTTGTTTAATTATTTATTAACTTTCTTCTTCTTTTATTTGGGTTATTTGGTGGGGTTAGGTTTATTTTAGCCTCCCCACAGCAACAGATATTTTTCTTTGAGCCTTTCTGAGTGACTCAATGCATGTTTACTCCACACGATGTGTTTAAGGTCCACTGGAAACTTGAAAATCCACAATAAATTCTGTTTTTACCATTTCTGGCTGTGATACATGGTGTCATTTTTGTGATTTTTATTTTGATGGGCCCATGGGTTTGGAAGTGTTTTCATGTTTTCATTAAAAGTCACCAAAAAGAAAAAGAAATCGACAAAAAAGTTTGTCAAAAAATAAAATGAAAATAAATGACATCACCAAAAATGTTTACACAAAATAAATTAGCAAAAAGGTTTTTTTTTAAATGATAATAGAAAGTTTTGAAGAAAAAAAATTTCACACAAAAAAACAAACAAAAAAAAAAACGTGCAGCAGGTAGAGAGGAGCAGAGAGGAGCAGCAGAGAGGAGCAGAGAGCAGCAGAGAGGAGCAGCAGAGAGGAGCAGCAGAGAGGAGCAGAGAGCAGCAGAGAGGAGCAGCAGAGAGGAGCAGAGAGCAGCAGAGAGGAGCAGCAGAGAGGAGCAGCAGAGAGGAGCAGAGAGCAGCAGAGAGGAGCAGCAGAGAGGAGCAGAGAGCAGCAGAGAGGAGCAGCAGAGAGGAGCAGAGAGGAGCAGCAGAGAGGAGCAGAGAGTAGCAGCAGAGAGGAGCAGCAGAGAGGAGCAGAGAGCAGCAGAGAGGAGCAGCAGAGAGGAGCAGAGAGGAGCAGCAGAGAGGAGCAGAGAGGAGCAGCAGAGAGGAGCAGAGAGCAGCAGAGAGGAGCAGCAGAGAGGAGCAGAGAGGAGCAGCAGAGAGGAGCAGCAGAGAGGAGCAGCAGAGAGGAGCAGAGAGGAGCAGCAGAGAGGAGCAGGGAGCAGCAGAGAGGAGCAGCAGAGAGGAGCAGAGAGGAGCAGAGAGGAGCTCTCTGAGCTCTGACTCCTGGCAGACTCTGGATCAGATCCATTAGACTGATTAGAGTCGTGGTGATTAAAGCTGAGAGTTAGAGACCAGCTGAGAGTGTGACGGACACACATCATCACCATCATCATCATTATCATCATCATCATCGTCACCATCATCATCACCATCACCATCATCACCAAGGTTTATGTTACTTCATTCTTCTCTTGTAATATTTCAGATGTATTTTTGCTGTATTATATTATTATTTCGGCTCTTTATTCCAGGCTTTTGTTGTTTCTGTTACATTTCATGCACAAGTTCAGACACAAGCTTTCTGTGTTTCGTAAAGTTCAACTCAACAAAATTTAAACTTTAGAGTGTTTGTATAAAACTACATGACGGTGATGATGATGAGGAGGAGGAAGAGTTTTATAAAAGAAAACAACAGCAGGAATATTAAAATCATAAAATAAATTAAAAGCTGTAAAACTGAATAATTAAATGAGAGGAGCAGCAGCAGAGCATGAATTCCTTATGAAATATCAAACTGTGAGAACAAAAACATGAGGAAGATGTTTAAAGTTTAAATCGTCTTCGTGTTGTGAGAAAACCTGCAGCTCTTTAGATTTGTGTTCATCAGAGGTGTCATGTGATTATAATACGCTGCAGCACCTCAGAGTCTGCACATCTGTTCACTTTTTAAAGGAATCAATCCGTGAAGGATGTTTGGAGAAATCTCTGTTTTTAATGAAACTTGATGCATGTTTGGTGCTGCAGCTGCAGGTCAGACTCTCCTCTCTCTGTGAGCAGCTGATGAGGAGAAGAAAGAGGAGGAAGAGGAGGTGACAGATGTGACCGATCTGATCTGAGACCTGCTGACTGACCAAAAACACCAAAACCTGCACGGACACCTGGTGCGTGCTCCCTGCGGGCTGCCTTAAAAACACTCCACCTGCCGGGAGCGCAGGTGGAGTGTGTGTGTGTGTGTGTGTGTGTGTGTGTGCGCGCGCGCGCACACACACACACAGGCCAGCTGACAGTCTTGTCTGGGCCCGGGACAAGATAATGTTAGATGGGCCCTCCCCTCCACCACCGCCGGGTTTTTTTGTCACTAAACATCACCAGTTATGTTTGATATATTGTGATAATGCAATAAATAAGGTATTGTATACGAGGGGAAAATCTTAGCTCTCCATGGCAGCTGAGATTTTAGTTAAATATGACATTTATATACTTGTCACAAAGGACCTGCTAATATTATTAAGAGTTATGCATACACATTTTCTAATCCTTATACATGCAGGAAAAATAGACCAGGGAAGAATAAATTAGGCATTTTAATTTTAAGAATTTTCTCTCTGTCAACTGATAATACAGTAAATAAGCATGTATATCAAACTTTAAATGAAAACTTTATCAGTTCAACGTCATGCTAGAATTGTCAGTTCTCTAACTTCAAAACCAAATGAACATCTCATAACTGACATTAGTTCCTCTCTTCTCCTCTGTCTTCCTCTCCTCACCTCTCTCTCTTGTCTTCCTCTCTTCTCATGTGCTCTTCCTCTCCTTTCTTCATCTCCTCACCTCTGCTGTCTTCCTCTCTTCTCTTCTCATCTGCTCTTCCTCTCCTCTGTCATCATCTCCTCACCTCTCCAGTTTTCCTCTCTCATCTGTTCTTCCTCTCTTCTCATCTGCTCTTCCCCTCCTCCTCTGTCTTCCTCTCCTCTGTCTCCCTCTTCTCTCCTCTCCTCTCCTCTTCTCACATCATTTTAGATTTAAACTCTAAATGCTATACGCCTAGCTTTCCTTGTGTAAAATCATCTATAATGTCTTGAAAGTCCAGTTTCTTGGCAAGTTGACGCTCTATGGAGAGCATTGCCAAACCGTTCAGCCTCTCCTGGGACATGTTAGAGCGTAAGTAGTTTTTTATAGTCTTCATTTTACTGAAGGCCCGCTCACCTCCAGCCACAGTCACAGGCAGAGACAGGAAAATGCGCAGCAGGACACACAGGTCTCCATAAATGCTCTGTAGTCCCATTGTGTATATGGCATTAAGGAGATCCAGAGGTCCAAGATTGTCAATTTTGTGCCTGATAATCAGTCTCTGATCCCTGCTCAGCGGACAGCTCCCGCTCTCTCCCTCTCTCTTCTCTGTCACCTGCAGCCTGACTCTGCTCCTCCGCTCCACCGTGACACACCCCCTCTCTCTCTCACCGGTAGCCTCACTCTTCTGCTCCGGACTCGGTCCAAGTGGCCACAGCCCCCTCTCTCTCTCACCAGTAGCCTCACTCTGCTGCTCGGACTCAGTCCAGAGTCACACAGCCCCTCTCTCTCTCACCAGTAGCCTCACTCTGCTGCTCCGGACTCAGTCCAGAGTGACACAGCCCCTCTCTCTTCTCTGTCACCAGTAGCCTCACTCTGCTGCTCCGGACTCGGTCCAGAGTCACACAGCCCCTCTGTCTCTTTCTCTGTCACCCAGTAGCCTCATTCTGCCCCTCCGCTCCACCGTGACACAACCCCCCTCTCTCTTCTCCGTCACCCGTAGCCTGACTCCTGACACCTGACTGCTGCTCGCTCTCCCTCCTCTCTGTTTCTGTCAAAGATAACGTGTTTTGTCAGGCTTTTGTACAAGCTAGGCTAATGGCCGTTAACATTAGAGCTGGTCAGTTAGGCTGCTTTATAAGGTTGGCTGCACTACTTACCTTGCTCTATTCCACTCGTCCCAGCTTCACTGTCGGCACATTTTTTAAAATATTTGTTTAGAGCATTTCTCAGCCCTTTGTTTTCCTCTTCTCTTTTTCCCTTTTCTTTCCTTTTCTGGGCACCGGACTTGTGCTTACCAGACATTTTGATTGTAGACCCGCGCGCCTTCTCAACTTCAAATTAATAACAACATCAAAGTTTGATCTGGGCCAAACCATTTTTGTGTTTGGGGTGGGAGGGTTCATGATCACTATTTCTCAAGGACAACTAGGAGAATACAAATAAAAAACTGTAATGTGATTGAAATAATAGTTTTCCACTATTCTGACAATTTTTTTAATTCCACAATTTAATGAGGGCCCAGTTGTGGGCCCCCCTCTCCCTGGGCCCGGGACAGCAGACCCGTTTGTCCCCCCCTATCGGCGGGCCTGCACACACACACACACACACACACACACCATTGTGAGGCTTTCTGTTCGCGAGACTCTCGGTGCGTAAAACAGAGAGAGGCGGAGAGTCCGCGGGGCTGCTCCTCCGACACGCCCCCAGCCGGAGAGAGAGGAGAGAAAGAGGAGAGGGGAGGAGTCGTGCGTGCTTCCGCTCCTCTCTCAGCAGCACCTGTGTGTGTGACCGAAACGAGTCGCCGCGTCGTTTCCCGCCGAACAGCTTCAGTCTCTCCGGTCGGCTCGGCTCGGTTCTCCTCTCCGCAGCGGCTCTCCTCTCCGTCTCTGCGGGAAAACGGTGCTCTGTCAGCGGGCAGCTCGGTGAGATCAGCCGGGGAGAGTCCTGCGGGCAGCACGGAGGGCAGCATGCCCGCGGCGGATCAGTTCCCGCTCCGTGTCCGGGTCTGGAGCTCCTGGTCCTCCTGATGTCTGCTGGACTTGTTGCTGCTGCAGGAAACGCGGTGAGGAGCGGAAGGAGAATAAAAGCAGTGAAGCGGGGAGATAAGACACCGAGAAACCGGATTGAAACGGATTTTGGGAGCAGATTGAATCTTCGGAGTTTATTTTCTTCGGCGTGGAGTTAAGTTTGGATTCTGCTTCCTGTTTCAGGCTCTGAGGGACCGATGAGGACAAACTGACCACATGTGGATTGTTTTTTAATCGGAATCTTCTGGTTTGGTTTTACGCATCGATCCGGTGCGTAAAAACTCTGCTGCTCGGTTCCATCTGTTGCCCGATGCGCGCTCGCCGCTCCGCAGCTCCGTGAATCCCCCTGCATCCTCCTGAAGCCTCCGAAGCTCCGCACCGACCTCCAGGACCAGCATGGCGGCCGGAGTGGCGGCGTGGCTGCCGTTCGCGCGCGCGGCGGCCATCGGCTGGATGCCGGTGGCCAGCACGCCGATGCCGGTGCCGCCGAAGCAGAAGCAGCGCGCGCAGGCCGGCCTCCTCGTGCTCAACGTGAGCGGCACCAAGTTCCAGACGTGGCGGGACACGCTGGAGCGGTACCCGGACACCTTGCTGGGCAGCACCGAGCGCGACTTCTTCTTCCATGAGGAGACCAACGAGTACTTCTTCGACCGCGACCCGGACATCTTCCGCCACATCCTCAACTTCTACCGAACCGGGAAGCTGCACTACCCGCGGCACGAGTGCATCTCCGCGTACGACGAGGAGCTGGCGTTCTTCGGCATCATCCCGGAGATCATCGGGGACTGCTGCTACGAGGACTACAAGGACCGGCGGCGCGAGAACCAGGAGCGCATCCAGGACGACGAGGAAGCGGACCAAACCAACGACGTGGTGGCGGCGGATCTGAGCTTCCGGGAGAGCATGTGGCGCGCCTTCGAGAATCCGCACACCTCCACCATGGCGCTGGTCTTCTACTACGTCACCGGCTTCTTCATTGCGGTGTCGGTGCTCGCCAACGTGGGGGAGACGGTGCCGTGCGGCACCGCGCCGAACCGCGTCAAGGAGATGTCGTGCGGCGAGCGTTACGCGCTGGCCTTCTTCTGCCTGGACACCGCGTGCGTCATGATCTTCACGGTGGAGTACCTGCTGCGCCTGCTCGCCGCGCCGAGCCGCTTCAAGTTCGTCAAGAGCGTCATGAGCGTCATCGACGTGGTGGCCATCATGCCATACTACATCGGCCTCGTCATGACCGACAACGAGGACGTGAGCGGCGCCTTCGTCACGCTCCGGGTCTTCAGGGTCTTCCGGATCTTCAAGTTCTCGCGGCACTCTGCGGGACTTCGCATCCTGGGCTACACGCTGAAGAGCTGCGCATCGGAGCTCGGCTTCCTGCTCTTCTCGCTCACCATGGCCATCATCATCTTCGCCACCGTCATGTTCTACGCTGAGAAGGGCTCCAGCGCCAGCAAGTTCACCAGCATCCCCGCCGCCTTCTGGTACACCATTGTCACCATGACAACGCTGGGGTAGGTGAAGCTGCGGGAGTGGGGCTTGGAGAACAGGTGTATCTGTGGGCGTGTCTTATAGAGGGGCGTGTGCGGAAGAGTTTTTGGTTGGTTGGATGTTGTTTCCAAAAGTCTCTTTGGATTTTCTCTGGTTTTAGTTTCAGCAGCTGGTTTTTCAGGAGTTTGTCTTTGTGCAGAAAGTTGTTGCAGATGTTTCTGCCAGATGTGAACAGCTGGAGTGCGTGTGTGTGTGTGTGCGTGTGTGTGTGTGTGTGTGTGTGTGTGTGTGTGTATGTGTGTGTGTGTGTTTATGATGTTTCTGACGGCTGAAGTTACGGTTGCTTCTTGACGTAAAAACAATCATCTGAGTCTAAACTGACTCGGGGTCGTGTTCACAAAGATTCCTCCAGGTGACAAAACTCAAAGAAAAGTCTCAGAATGATCACGTTTTCTTAGAATTTCCGCTTAAAGTTGAGAGACACATTAATGGTTTTTGCAAACGTTGAACTTTTATGTGGATTGGCCTTTCGTTCAAATAACGACTGCGTGTTTGAGGCCTGATAACAAAAACTTTTTTAAACCGGGTTTCAGAGTGTAATCTTTAAAAAAACCCGCCTGCATAATCGCAGTTTATGGACTTTTTGTGTTTTAGAAAAGACAAAAAACATCTTCCACTGACCATGTAAGACTCTTTATAGAAATGTAGTGGAGACAGAAGTAACAAGTTTCCAAAAAAATATATAGGCAAGTAAGATGCAGAGAGTCAAAAACGGAACTGAAGTAAATGTACGTGTTTTGCGTTTTGGGACCTGAAAACACAAACTTTTGAAAACCGGCTTCCAGAGTGTAATCTTTAAAAGACGCTAATGCACTGGAAGACGCCACCCCTTATGTCGCCTTGGAAATTGGCGATGATCCTGTGAGAACGGTGACGTCACTTTACACATCAAGTTTCAGACATGGCGAGCAGGAGGACAACAATAATAACAATGGCGGTCTGCGCAGCTGTTTGTGCTGCTGACTCTGCTGAGGTTATTAACGCTGTTGCTTCTCGTGTTGCTCACGAGTATCGTGCTCACAGTGTTTTCATATGAATAGGGATTTTCTTAAAAAAGACAAAGGAAAGACTTTTCAGTTTTAGTCGGGCCGTTCTCGTCTAAACGTGGCCTGAGAGTTGCTCCTGGTAACAAAATTAAAAGAAAATTCTTTCCCCTTAAAGTTAAGACTAGATCCTATTCAAGATAAAAGTTAGTCACAAAACGTTTTAAGGTCGTGACTCACCAAACAAACACATCAGAGGAC
>NC_142197.1:402500-427500 GCF_026936395.1 Plectropomus leopardus | reverse complement strand
AACACACTACTGCTGCTGCAACACGCTGCTGCTGCTGCAACACCCTGCTGCTGCTGCAACACCCTGCTGCTGCTGCAACACCCTGCTGCTGCTGCAACACGCTTTTACAACACAATGCTGCAACACGCTGCTGCAACACACCGCTGCAGCTGCGTGTTGCTGCTGCTGCAACACATTTCAGCGACAAAAATGAAAAAGTGAGACCTAAACAATAGATAAAGAGACAGTTGCGTCTGTCCCGCTCAGTAAATCGTCCACTCTGGGACACGCTGCTGCTGCTGCAACACGCTGCTGCTGCAACACCCTGCTGCTGCTGCAACACGCTGCTGCTGCAACACGCTGCTGCTGCAACACGCTGCTGCTGCAACACGCTGCTGCAACACGCTGCTGCTGCTGCAACACGCTTTTACAACACGCTGCTGCAGCACGCTTTTACAACACGCTGCTGCAACACGCTGCTGCAACACGCTTTTACAACATGCTGCTGCTGCTGAAACACGCTGCTGCAACACGCTGCTGCTGCCGCAACACGCTTTTACAACACGCTGCTGCAACACGCTTTTACAACACGCTGCTGCTGCTGCAACACGCTGCTGCAACACAATGCTGCAACACATTTCAGCAACAAAAATGAAAAAGTGAGACCTAAACAATAAATAAAGAGACAGTTGCGTCTGTCCCGCTCAGTAAATCGTCCACTCTGGGAGGAAATCAGTCCCTCAGTGTCTCACCTCCGCTGCCGTCAGAATAAACTGACTAATGGGTCTGGAAATGTTGCAGCAGGAGAGTAAACAGCTGAGAGGACACTTTCAGAGTTTGTAGACGGACACGAGGAGACACAGAAAGCTCTCAGAGGGACACCAGAAGACAGAGTGGTTTAAGGAGGACAGGCGGACACTGTGACAGTTAGACATTTCAATACACACTGTCCTCCCGCAGCTACAGTCTGTTATATCACCTCCTCCTCAATAGGCGGGTTTCCATCAACCCTCAAACTGCACAGATTGAAGTTGTGAATATAAAATACGCCTAAAGGAAGCGCGTCAATTTCGGGGGAAAAAAGCCATATTTGTCTTTCCTAGGTCACAGGATGCTGTGAGGTCACGTGATATTGTTTACGTTCGGGGTTCTGTTACTGCATCTCATAACTGAGAAAGTTTTTAACCCACAATTCCGCTGTGAAATTGTGGACTATATCTCCCAGAAATCCCTCATACGTGTCCGCTCCAACGTATAAGGGGCTCGCCTTTCCATCACAGCTCCATAACACGCCTGCGTGGCCTCGGATTGGAAATGATGACAGCTAGTGCGGTGGCTGCAGTAGAAATAAAGCTGCTGATGTTTTGGACATCCGTCGCCATGGTTACTGGGGCGGTATCACCAGAGGAGAAGTCACATGACATCACTCAGTGGAAACACAGTCTGCTCCATGTTGAGTTTTATCACATTTACAAAAAATCACTTCAGTTTCGTGTAAATCTGTGAGTGCTGAGTGACTGCTGGTTGTTTAGGTGAGATTGAAACAGCCGGCTGATGTTGAGAAGTTTAAAGTTTACAGGCTGATTTTGGTGAAGGTGTTGATCTGCTGCTGTTTGAGGCGTGTTGAGCGGCTCGTTGTTGTTTGGGTGAGATTGAAGCAGCCGGCTGATGTTTCCCGGCGGAGCGGAGACTCGATAAACAGCAGCAGCTTTAGGAGCGACGCAGAGTGTGATGGATGTTCTCTTACAACACAATCAGCAGGTTTTCTCGTCTTTATGATGTTTTTCTCATTAGAACACACACACACACACACACACACACACACACACACACACACACACACACACACACACACACACACACACACACACACACACACACACTGCTCCATTAACAGCATCATCACATACAGGAAACACATTAACTGCTAATATTTCCTCTCTGCTATCAATCTGACACACAGACAGGAAGCTAACGAGCCCACACACACACACACACACACACACACACCCCTCCAGCGTGCAGACTATGATTCTTCTGTTTCAGTAGAGTTTCTGCGATGTGGTCGGGCTGCATTTTTGTGAGATTTTCATGTTAAAATCTCGCAGTTTCAGAATCAAAATTCTTATTATTATCAGTCAGAGTGAGCTTTAGCGGCGCAGACAAAAGTCTCTCATGCAGTGTTTGCAGATGATTTTGGATTTGATGTCTTCAGTCACAACATTTAGGAGATCGCGGTCATTTAATCGTGGGAAGCCAAAACTGTGATTGTGATAAATATTGTTTAGTTTGTGCAGACAGCTAACACTGGAGCTTCACAAAGCTGCTGCTTTCTCTGAATTTTAAGTGTATTTATGGACGTTTGTTGTGGACGGACATCAGAGAGAATAGGACGTCAAATTCCATGTTGTACTTTATAAAAAATGCTGATTTATTATTAATCACAGCATTTTTAAGAAGTGCAGAAAGAGAAAGCGAAGGCAAGAAATAATTATATTCAGTTCTTCTAAAGTTTTACAGAGAAGCTGTGAGCAGAGTCAACTCTGTTTCAACACTTTATAATAATATTCTGTTATTATTCTGTGATCATAAGAAGCTTTGCAGACTTGTATTATTATCTGCTGAATCCAGCTGTGGATATTAGTCATCAGTTCTGAGCTGCAAACAGACGATATGAGACAAACAATACAACACGTCTTCATAATATTCTGTTAATATTCCCTTATCATAAGCACCTTTGCAGACTTGTTAGTATTCAGGGTTCATACAGTTAAGAAAAACCTGGAAAAGGGGCCTGAAGGTTTGGAAAGCATGTTGAAGTCATGTTTCAAAAACAAAAAAAATAAGAATCCTAAGAAGAAATCACTAAAATAAAAAAGTCCAAAATGTCTTTTTTAAAAATTGTCCAAAAATTTGTAAAGAAAAAAAAGCCAAAGTTGTTTCTTCAAAAAAAATGGCTTGAAAAGAAAAGCCAAAATTTAGAATGAAAAAAGAAAAATGAAAAAAAAACTCTTCAAAAATTGCTAGAAAGGGAAAAAATATTTTCTTCAAAAATTGTCAGAAATTTAAAGAAACAAAAAAGCTTAAATTTTTTAAAGAATGGCAAACCCTCTTTCCCTAAATTGTTTTTAAATATTCAGTTCTAATCCTGTTCTGAATAAATGTTTTTGAATTTAAAAAGCTAATTTATAGTACTGAAAAAGAACCTTTAAGTAGTATTTATAGTCATTTGAGAGAATGTTTGGTCTTTTTGCCTCAAAGTCCTGGAAAAGTGTTGGTAAAATGTGTGTGAACCCTGTGTGTTGTGTGAGTATCTGTTGCAGCTGCAGACGGACAATGTGAGACAGAGTGAGACCTCTGTCTTTGTAAAAACCCTCCTGTGTGACCGGCTGAACGTGTTTCTGTGTTTGAACACGAGCAGCAGGTGAACCGCCGAGTCAGAGCACTGAATTAGTTGCCATGGTGACGGCTGAGACGGAGCCAGCTGATTGGCCCTAAGCTTGTTAAGTCAGATAAAAGATGATATTAAACGTGGGCCTGTTTCTGTTTCTGCTCCGTCGCTCACAGGAGAAAAAAAAACACTTTGTGTCTGCTGATGCTTCTGCACACCGTCACACAGAGAGAAACATTCACACAGTGAGGGAAACATTCACACAAAGAGAGAAACATTCACGTAGTGAGGGAAACATTCACACAGTGAGGGAAACATTCACACAGTGAGGGAAATATTCACACACTTTTTTATTTAATTGAATTATTATTTCTGTCGTATGATAATCAATATTCATCCTCTAGAGAGCAGAAATGATCACTCTTTTCTCTACAAAGTCTTTCACTTTTTAACTCTGTAAGATCCACACAGATACGCAGTGACAGAGTAGTTTTTTTTAATCTTTGTTTTAATGACCTAAAACTCTGTTTGTGTATCGACAGCAGCGGAAAACATGAAGTGAAAGAAACATTTCAGAACACGTGTATACATAAATGTATATACAGTTTCATAAATGTTGTGATAAAATGTAAAAATCACTTTCATCACATGAAACATGAAATGCATTTACAGCCCAAAAAAGTGTGTGAAATATTTCAGACTTTTGTAATTATTAGATCTGAATCTGGAGGTAATTATAAGATATCAGCAGATCTGAAATATGTGAGAGCAGAATCACAGGATTAAAAAACCTCATAATTACAAAGTCTTATCTGCAGTCTAAGGACCTCACAGCAGGTTCATGTCAAGCAGATGAGACGGAGGACAGCTGAGACACAGCTTTTATTTTTTCTCCTGAACAAACAGCGACGCAGCATTTTATACATTAAGACAAAAACACATATTTACTGTGTGCGATGAAACCTGCCGACACACACACACACACACACACACACACACACACAGCAGAGACAGCAGCTCCTCCTCAGTGTGTCACACACGCCGACTCTGTGACACACACGTTTTTACTTCTGTTAATATTTGATGAAAATACTTTTATATATAATTTATCACATTTATTGCTGAATTATTAACAACAACTAAGTCCGTGTAAATGTGTGTTTTCGGGCCAGGAAATAGATGCAGACGAGCCTAAAAAAACACACAAACTAACTGTTATTATTCGTGGGCACACACACACACACTCTCTCTCTCTCTCTCTCTCTCTCTCTCACTCTCTCTCTCTCTCTCTCTCACTCACTCACTCACACACACACACACACACACACACACACACACACACACACACACACACGGAGGGTGAGTCATTGACTCAGTGTCTGGAGAAAATCTCCTCCAGCTGTAATAAACAACAACAGCCGTGTGTGTGTGTGTGTGTGTGTGTGTGTGTGTGTGTGTGTGTGTGTGTGTTGAGTCACACAGCAGAGAGGATGAAGTACATTGTACACACAGATACTACAAAGATAACACTTTACTTTACGAGGCGTAAATAGTAATAGTTATATTACACAGTTACATTAAACGTTATATTAAACAGTTACATTAAACGTTTATATTAGATTGTTATATTGTGCATATCTGTTGTTGTATTTTTGTTGTTTTTCTGTTTTATTTCTTTTGCAGAAGTTAAATTTCATTTTCTCTGATTACATTTCTTGTTATGCACCAAACATCGACTGAAACTCTAACCTGAAATCTAACCAGCAGTAAAAGCTGATTCTGGTTACAGCTGCACGATTAATCACAGCAAATATCAAAATAATATTTCAATGAAACTCTGTGACTATGACAGCATGTTACAGTATATTATAATGTATTACAGTATCTGACAGTGTAAGTAATGTAATGTGTCTCTTCTAGAGGTTCTTTAGGTGGTTCTAAAGGTCATCAGGTTCCTTGTGATATTCAAGAGGCTCTTGTTGAAGCTGAGGCGGTTCTAGAATGCCTTCATGTGGTTCCTGTCATTATTTAGGAGGTTCTAGATGTCATTTGGGTTGTTCTTGTCATTTGGGGGGTCTCAGGTTCTTTAGGTGGTTCCTGCCATCATTTAGGATGTTCCAGAGGTCATTTAAGTGGTTTCTGTTGTCATTCAGGACGTTCTTGAGATCCAGTAGGTGCTTGTGAAGGTCACCAGAGGTTTTTGTTGACATTAAGGAGGTTCTAGAAGTTCTTTAGGTGGTTCTAAAGGTTATCAAGTTATTCGCAATCCTGTTGGTATGGGAGTATAACACAGCGTGTTACAGTATCTGACAGTATTTTCTGATGTATTACAGTATTTTACAGTATACCCGAGTGTGAGTGCAGTAGTAAAGCTGGTGTCCTGCAGCTCTGCAGTCAGTAGAAACATAATAAAAAGCTTCAGCAGCTGCTGCTCTTGTATTTTTAGCTTCATTCAGACTGTGGCGCCTCTTCAGATAAACATCTCACACACACACACACACAGTGTAAACACGGATTCATGGTCGACCTCGTCACATCACACGCTGCCGCTCTCTGTGGAAATGAACAAACATAATCTCATTTTCTTTATTGAGATCTCAGTTTTACAGCAAAATAAAGAAAAAGTGGAAACAGAAGCAGGAGCTGCACACACAGCAGCACGTTCCTCCGCTCAGGAACAAATTTAAGAACTGACGTCATCTCTAAACACAGGTCATTGTTTTATTTTTCTGGTTTTCTACTGTAGCTGTGACATGTAAAATCCCAGAATAATATTGAAAAAGTCCTGTCTCTGGCTGCAAATCATTGTCATCTTGACTTTCGTGTCTCTGTTGTCGGAGCTTTTGATGATTCTCTGTGCCGTCGGTCAGTTTGAGCTCTGATAACGCTCAGAAACGTTTTTTTTCTTTCTTTTTTCTGTCTTTTTCTGTCTTTTTCTCCTTAAAGTTAAAGCCATCAGACTCCCAGTCGTGTTTTCAGGCTGCTGACTGAGTTTGTTTTCCCTAAAACCTGAAACCTTCACCCTCCTTCATCCATCAGTGTTAACAGGTCGTTATATCACCTGACATCTGTGTGTGTGTGTGTGTGTGTGTGTGTGTGTGTGTGTGTGTGTGTGTGTGTGTGTGTGTGTGTGTGTGTGTGTGTGTGTGTGTGTGTGTGTGTGTGTGTCTGTTATATAATCCATTCGTCCCTGGGGGTAATTACAGCAGCAGGTGTGGAGCTGAGAGGAGAAACTCACCTTGTTCCTACGTAACACCAGGATACAGTGATACACACACACACACACACACACACACACACACACACAGCTGACTGTTGTATAAAACACTGAAACAGCTGTCGTGTTGTCGGCTGTAAACAGCTGCTGAACAGGTCGTGTTTCCTGTGGAGGAGAAACTAAAGATTCAGTGTTTCATCACTTTATCTGAAACAAGAGAAGAAGAACCGAACCAGTAACATCCACACCGTGTCGCGGTTCTACACTGGTTCTGCTTCAGACGTTCTGTGTTCACACTGTGGTTCTAGAGCTCATCAGTGTTCTTTAAGAGGCTTTTGTTGACGTTTAGGAGGTTCCTGAGGAGGTTCTACAGGTCCTTTGGGTTGTTCTTTGACATCATTTGCAGAGTGTCTCATCTGTGTGCACACTGCAAAATTCAAAGGTATTGGATGTGCTCATCATGTGTCGTAGATCCCTGAATATTTGTATTTATTATTTTATGGATGTAATTGTGAATGCTGTTGAGGCGTTATGTTGCAGCGACAGTGCTGAATTAATCCTCTCCTGCAGCTGATCTGCATGCTGGCTAAAACAGCTGATTCAAGAACGTCAAACACATGCAAACAACAACAGCAGCTTCACTATTATTGTTGTGATGATGAGAATAACAGCAGAGTGGAGTGTGTGTGTGTGTGTGTGTGTGTGTGTGTGTGTGTGTGTGTGTGTGTGTGTGTGTGTGTGTGTGTGTGTGTGTGTGTGTGTGTGTGTGTGTGTGTGTGTGTGTTGGTATTGATCCCTCTGCTCTAATGTTCTGCCTGTTTAATGTGCTGCAGGAGGATCTTCGATTCTTTGTTTCTATGGCAACAAAAGAGGACGAAGGTTCGAGTCCCGCAGTGACTCTGTGTGTCTGTCCTCACGTCAGCTCACAGGTTTTACCGTGGACATCCTCCTGCAGGACGGTCTTCCTCATTTTATCGTCAGATAGCAGGATGTTTCTCCAGGCAGGTGTTCATTAACCCTTAAACTGTGCGAACACGAGAGCTCAGCTCAAAACTTTGGAAAATAACATAAATAATAACTGTGTTCTGCCGTAAATAACATAAACACAGTGTCTTTCTGTAGTTGACGCCGTGCAGAGTCACAGAGAGACTTGTAGAGTTAACGAAGGATGCACTTTGTTGTGTCTCCATGCATGAAACCTTCAGCAGTAAAAGCAGCTGTGAGATGTAAACTAACGCCTAAACCAGCTCGACACATCATAAAGGGCGTCAAGTGAAAATTAAAAACTGAATGAAAATATCTCCCTGAGGTTTCACATGCTGACGCTGTGTTTGCAGGGATTTCAGACGGCCTCCCTGCTGCTGGCTGAGCGTGAAACACTTTCTCATGCATTCATTTTATCAGCCATCACAAAAACAAAACACTGATTCAGATCATCAGCAAAATGCCAAATATCAGCCCGCCGATAATCTGTCGATCCCTTCTAATAGTTACATTTACTGACATTTTTCAAGGTCATTTTTTACCTTTAGTTTTTTTTCTTTGAGTAAAATGAACTCGTAAGTCCGCCTGATGACCGAGAGTTTATCACACTGACGATGTTGTGATCAGCGGTGATATCAGGGAGGAAGGAGTCGCTCTGACATTCACCTCGGAGAGAAAACATCATCACGGAGATAAAGACGCAGCGTGATCTGCAGCCCCCCCCTCTCTGTCCCCCCTCCAGCAGCAGGACACTGTGACCGTCAAATGCTCGCTGAGTCAAAGCTCTCTGGGAGAAAACGTGACGTGACACTCGGAGGATTTGAGGAGTTTTAGAGGAGACGAGTCAGCAGGTTGATGGAGTGAATCTGGAGGATCACAGTGTCCTGAGGCAGGTAATCCTCCACCAATCAGAGCTCTGGACTCTCACAGGTCAGACAGACGAGCGTCCAGGTGCAGAGATCACCACGTTACAGCGTTAAAGAAACGTTACAGAAAACCTGATTTTGTATCTGAGCATGAATTCATTTCTCTGATTTCCCTGCACGTCTGCAGGACTGAAGCTGCAGCTCTGTCACACACTGACACACACACACACACACACACACACACACACACACAGAGAGCATATATCTGTGTGTGTGTTATAAATAGAGTGATATTATCTGCTCTGGATTTGACTTTATATTTGTCTCCATCTCTTCCATTTTTTCCATCGTCTCTGAGCTCGCTGAGCGTGGAGTCTGCAGATTAAAATGTCAACAGAAGAAGAAGAAGAGAATATATTTCTGTCTTTGCTCCACTTTGAGTCTGACAGCCGAGAGACGAGGACGTATGTCTCACTGAGAGGACATAAATGAAGCCTGACTTTTGACCATCACACATTTTGTTTTATGTATTCTGGCAAATTTTTCTGCAGCAGTTTTTGGTATAAATGTCTTAATTTATGTAAAGAAAAACCCAGAAATGAGTGCTGTCATCAGCTGACTCATCCAGACCTGCTGCTGATCTCTTCCTGTCTTGTGTCCAGGTGGACCGTGCTGCTGGTTTCCAGTTTGTTGTTTGATAAACCAGTTGATGAGTTGAAGTTAAAGCATTTTGAAAACCTCATCGGAGGAGCGAGAGTGTCTGTCTGTCAGCTGTTGTCCGTCGGCGTCTGTTGTCCGTCGGCGGCTGCTGTCTGGCGGCGTCTGGCGGCTGTTGACGGTCGACCTCGAGGTGGCTAAGTGTGAACGCAGGTCAAAGCTGCGTGTCGATGGTTGTTTCTTTGATTTTCTTTCAGCTGGTTTGATGTTTTTGAAGCCGTTGATGATGTCAGCAGGTTTTTTAAGTTTTGTAATCATCACATCTGTCTCCATGGAAACATGACCTGCAAACCAGGTGTCACATGTTCGTGTTGTAGCAGCATGCCGTATAATGTGTGTGTGTGTGTGTGTGTGTGGGGCGCCAGCAGCATGCATGCAAAGCAGCAAAGCATGAACTGTAAACGCCTCGCTCTTGTGTATCACCACGATGGCGACCAGATGGTGCTGCTTGGAGACCATCGCCAAGGTGACCCGCAAACTGCTGGGGGCGCTGACCTGAGAGAGAGACCAAATTCATCACACACACACACACACACACACACACACACACACACACAAAGTTATAGTTACATAATTACTGTAAAACATGATGTCACATGGGGTTTATGATCAATAAATAAGACTGCAGATATATTGACTGAGTTTAGATGTTTTCTCAGAAAAATGCTCTGATGTTTTTTTATTATCAGGATGTTATTGGTTTATTGGTTATTGATTGGTTGATTGATTGATTGATTAGGAATCATCTGTTCCAGTTTGTTCCACTTTGAAGAGCTTCAGGAACTTTTGGGGAATTTCATCGTGTGTATGTAGCCATTGTTGGTCTGACACTGGTCTGACACTGGTCTGATACTGGTCTGATACTGGTCTGACACTGGTCTGATACTGGTCTGATACTGGTCTGATACTGGTCTTACACTGGTCTGATAATGGTCTTACACTGGTCTGATACTGGTCTGACACTGGTCTGACACTGGTCTGACACTGGTCTGATACTGGTCTGACACTGGTCTGACACTGGTCTGACACTGGTCTGATACTGGTCTGACACTGGTCTGATACTGGTCTTACACTGGTCTGATACTGGTCTGACACTGGTCTGACACTGGTCTGACACTGGTCTGATACTGGTCTGACACTGGTCTGATACTGGTCTGACACTGGTCTGACACTGGTCTGACACTGGTCTGATACTGGTCTGACACTGGTCTGACACTGGTCTGACACTGGTCTGATAATGGTCTTACACTGGTCTGATACTGGTCTGACACTGGTCTGACACTGGTCTGACACTGGTCTGATACTGGTCTGACACTGGTCTGACACTGGTCTGACACTGGTCTGATACTGGTCTGACACTGGTCTGATAATGGTCTTACACTGGTCTGATACTGGTCTGACACTGGTCTGACACTGGTCTGACACTGGTCTGATACTGGTCTGACACTGGTCTGATACTGGTCTGACACTGGTCTGACACTGGTCTGACACTGGTCTGATACTGGTCTGACACTGGTCTGACACTGGTCTGACACTGGTCTGACACTGGTCTGACACTGGTCTGATACTGGTCTGACACTGGTCTGACACTGGTCTGATACTGGTCTGACACTGGTCTGACACTGGTCTGACACTGGTCTGATACTGGTCTGATACTGGTCTGACACTGGTCTGACACTGGTCTGACACTGGTCTGATACTGGTCTGACACTGGTCTGATACTGGTCTGACACTGGTCTGACACTGGTCTGATACTGGTCTTACACTGGTCTGATAATGGTCTTACACTGTTCTGATACTGGTCTGACACTGGTCTGACACTGGTCTGATACTGGTCTGACACTGGTCTGATACTGGTCTGACACTGGTCTGACACTGGTCTGATACTGGTCTGACACTGGTCTGATACTGGTCTGACACTGGTCTGACACTGGTCTGACACTGGTCTGATACTGGTCTGGTGAGTAACTGGTGAGTGAGTAGCTCTACTCAGGCTTCTGTCGAATAGAAAGTACGGAGCGGTGGTGTCTCAGGCTCCTCGCTGCCTGTGATGTGAGACGGACAGACTTCCTGTCAGGAGACAGAAACTCTGACTGTAACACAACATGAATAAATGATGCTGCAGCCTGCAGGAAGATAAAGTTTGGAGGTTTTTCACTAAACTTTTCTCTCTGGGAGAAAACACACACTCTCTCCTCTTCTTCTTCGTCTTCGTCTTCGTCTTCTTCTTCTTCTTGAGTTTGGTGTTGAATCGATCGGGCGGCTCGGCTTATGAAGCTTCATGTTTCATCAAACTGCTGAACACAAATAATGAGAGCAGTTTTTACTTCACAGCGTCTCAGTGTGAAAGAAACACGGCCGCATTAAAAATACAACAAAGGACAAACTCTGCATCCTGGGGGGGGATAAGCATGAAAACACATTTAACCCTTTAAAAGCTGACTGTATTGGTTTAGGCCATGTTTAGACGACAACGGCCCGACTAAAAACAGAAAAGTCTTTTCTTTGTGTTTTTAAAAAAAATCTGCGTTCATATGAAACGTGAGAACGATTCTCGTGTACACGGATCCACAAAAACAACCGAAAAACGCTGCAGTCTGCACACCAGCCCAGTAGGTGGCAGTGTAACTTTGTAATGACACACCATAGAAGATCAGACGCCTGCGTAAAGTGACGTCACTGCGCTCACAGGATCATCGCCAGTTTCCACGGCGACAGAAGGGCTGGCGTTTCCAAAAGATTACACTCTGAAACCCGTTTCAAAAGTTTTCAGGCCCCCAAAAACATAAAAGTAACGCAACAAAATAAAACTAAACAAATCAAAATAAAACAAGGAAATGTTTTGAAAAAGTGCTAAAAAATGTACATTTTATTAACTTTAAATATATATAATAATTCAATAATTATTTTCTTTATTATTTTCTAAAGTCTTTTCTCTCTGTCTGTCTTTTTGTTCTTTCTACTTTTTTTTATTTTAAAATGAATTTTCAGGTCATTTTCTTGTCATCTTTTCTTACTCTTACTCTCGTTTGAGGGACATCTCTTGACGATCCCGCAGAGCAGTTTTTCAGTTTGGTTTTTATAAATCAGAGTAAAGAGCGATCTAAAGGCTTAAATGGCGTCTCCTGCTGCGGCCCACGGGCGACATGTGACGCTCGCTGTGGTGTATAACCGCGCTCACTTCCTGCGGCGGCGGCGGCGTCTCACTCCGATGAACAAACTCAGACTAAATGAAGTCAAACGGCAGCACAGAGAGGGTTACCATGGTGACAGCAGCATCCCTCAGGCTCGCCGTGGTCATTACCCCCAAATACAATCAGCCCCCCCCTCTCTTCCTGCTCACTTCCTGCGCCCAAATTAGGAAACAAACGCCATTAGAGAGCATTAAAAAACACCACGAAGAAGAAACCAAAGGAGAGAGCTGCAGACGCAAACTGATCTGAGGACAGTTTACATCTGCTCACACCACCAACAACACCTGGAGGACAGTCTCATGGGCCTGGAGGACAGTCTCAAGGGCCTTGAGGAGGGTTTCAAGGTCCTTGGGGATGTTTTAAAGGTCATTGAGCAGGTTTTAAAGGTCCTTGCAGAGGCTCCATGGTTTTTAAACAGAGAAGGTCTGAGGGGATTATTTCTGATGTCTTTGCATCTTTAACGGTGTGAAAGTTTGCCAGGCCTTGAACAGATCGCAGAGGTCATTGAAAATGTTCTGGAGGTCTTGAAGGAGTTTCTTCTTCTTCTCTGCTTTCAGGAGATCACACTCAGGATAAATAAATGAACGAAATAAATCAAATTAAAACAAACGCAGCAGCAGGTGGAAACATTTCTGTTCTCCGTCTCTGTTTCTCTCAGCACTCCGGCTCTGTGTATTTACTGGAAACAATCTATTCTGCAGTTCAACCAAAGCTGCAGCCCCCCGGCTCAGGCTAATAGTTGGAAATAATCTAGGCTCTCTAAGGCCACCTGAACCAGCCTCCGGCTCCTTATACTCAATGGAGGTATTTTAATCCTTGTTGCCTCCAATGCTAAACTATTCTTCGGCTCTGGGTAACTGTTGGAGCTGCAACATTTTCTAATGGTTCTCAAAATGACTCCCCGTGGCTCTGTGTATTTCCTGGTAAACAATCCACTCTCTCAGTCTGCTTGCTGTGTATTCAGAGGCAGCGGTCCGTTCTTCAGTGTCTGCAACATTAAACTCTCCTTCGGCTCTGTGTATTTCCTGGAAACAATCTATTCTCTAGTGTAACCACAACCCTCTGGCTCTGGCTAAATATTTGAAATGCTGCATTATTCCGTGTTCTAGTGTTTCTCTGTCTCTGTCTTTTTGCTGGAAACACTGCATTGTAAATGCATCCTGAACTCCCCTGTGGCTCTGTGTATTTCCTGGTAAACCATCTACTCTCTCAGTCTGTTGTGTGTATTGAGTGGCAGCGCTGCAACACTAAACTCTCCTCCGGCTCTGTGTATTTACTGAATACATTAAACTCCCCAGTGGCCCTCAAACTAAACCCTCCACTCTGGCTGGTTTTTTTTGGACGCTCTCTATTTTCCAACTACCCTCGGCTCAGTGTATTTACTAGAAACACAAACAATCTATTGGTTAAAGCTTCTAAATGATCAGCTGGACCTGTGTAATTGCTGGAAGTTCGTCACGCTCCCACTGACCCTGAGCTGTCCTCAGAGGGCAGCGTGTTCACACCTGAGCATTAAGATAAAAAAAGTCACACAGCAAAGTTAATCAGGTACAAGTTACGTACGGCACGATTTGACAACATGAACTCGAACAGATGATGCAGGCGCAATGTGAGTAAAGTCATTTCAAAATCTGATAAAATTGGTCTAAAATCAGTGCTGACATCGTTGGATCTCAGTAAAATTACACTAAATTAAATGATATGATGAAGACTCTCTAACCGGTGTTTGCACTGTGGTTTTTGGCAACGACGTTATTTGACGACTTGGTGAGAACAGACTGTAAAACGTTTGCAATCAGCAGTGAAATGTAAAAAGACGATGAAGCAGGAAATACGGTGAGATTTTCACCATAAAATGAAGCAGAAAATGTGAAAGCTGGTGAATATAAATTCAGCAGAAAGCAGAAAATAAAGAGTTTGACTCTCAAAATGTCCTGAAGGGGACGACCCTCACACCTCCTGCTCACGTGCGTCTCCTCACATGTTGAAACATTGAAACACATCCCATATCCCATATGTTTTTAACCCTTTGAAACCTGAGCAAATTTCTTTATTAATGCGAAGAAGGCGATGGGCACAGAATACAGAAATGAAGCAAAAATTGGCAAGAAATTTGTAAAAAGCACAAGAAAATTCCAGGAAACAAAGAAACAACACAACACAAGGAAACACCTAAAAAAAGTAAAAATTCAAACAATTTTGTAACATAATTTTCTTGATTATGATAGTTAGCAATGTAATTTTTTCTAGCGTCTTTCTTTTTGACATTTTTCCTTAGTTTCATTTTTTTAATAAAAATTTTGTAATTTATTTAAACGTGGGAAACATTTTTTACCAAGTTGCTCGTTGCCTTTTTCCCATGCTTTTGAAAGAAGTCAATCAATTTGCTCAGAGCTCAAAGGGTTAAAAACTTGTGAAAGGCGTCTGAAAGCAGCACAAAAAAAGTGACGTCGCTCCAGTTTTTTATTTTGAACCTTCTCACCTTCACTTTGAAGAGTGTGTGTGTGTGTGTGTGTGTGTGTGTGTGTGTGTGTTGTCATATTGTTGTCACATGAACATGTTTTCTGGAGCCTGAAACACGTTAACACACATGATTAAACGTGTTCAGTGTGATGAAGACGAGCGTTCACACGCAGAGTTAAAAATAACTTGACGTGATGATTTTAATTTACAGCCTCAGACTGCGAGTGTGACTTTAAACACACACACACACATATTTTTTGTATGTGAGAATTCATTTTTCTTCTTCTTTTCATTTTACTTGTAAAATAAAGTTGATTTTACTTGCAAATTACCAAATTGTTTTCTTGAAATGAAGTTATTTTACGGACAAAATTAGGCTGGCTTTACTTCAAAATGTACATTTATGTTGCCTTAAATGTCCGAAATGAATCAAGCAGGCTGTTCTTCAGTGAAATCTCAAACTCTGATCTTAATTTATTTTAACTGACAGATTTTATTATGTCTTCTATGTGTTTTGATGTGAAGCATTTAATTTCTGTCTTGTACGGCACGTTGGGCTGCATTTTTCTGTGAAAGGTGCTACACAACTAAAGATTATTATTCTTATTATTATCATTATTATCATTATTATCATCATTATTATTATTATTATTATTCAAATAATTGAATACATTTTATGCTATAAATCAATCAGTGAGGTGTCACTCTGTGCAGAAATCTGCTGCAGACTCTGATGAACCAACACGTCGTGGTCTCTCTGCTGTCGTGTGAATCTGATTCTTCGTTTGAGCTCTGAGCGCTGCGTGCTGATTGGTTCTCCTCTGGTGCAGCTGATTGGAGCAGAGTCACAGAGCGCGTCGGCCTGTCGTGCAGCGTCGTTGTTCGGGGGCTTCAGAGAGAAGCAGTTTGACTCTCACACCACAAACAGTGTTTCCCCCCCGAGATTTACTGAACTGTTACTGCATCACATAACTCTGAGAGAGTTTTTAACCCACAATTCCTCTGTGAAATCGTGGACTACATCTCCCAGAAATCCCTCATACGTGGCCGCTCCCACGTATGAGGGGCTCGCCTTTCCATCACGGCTCCATAACACGCCTGCGTGGCCTCGGATTGAAATAATGACGGCTAGTGCGGTGGCTGCAATAGAAATAAAGCTGCTGATGTTTTGAACATCCATCGCCATGGTTACTGGGACGTTATCACCAGAGGAGAAGTCACATGACATCACTCAGTGGAAACACAGTCAGCAGTGATGGAAACCTGCCTGCTGTGGACACACTGAGGACAGTCAGGACGAGGACAGAGTCAGGACGAGTACGGAGTCAGGACGAGGACAGTCAGGACGAGAACGGAGTCAGGACGAGGACAGTCAGGACGAGGACGGAGTCAGGACGAGGACAGTCAGGACGAGGACGGAGTCAGGACGAGGACGGAGTCAGGACGAGGACAGTCAGGACGAGGACGGAGTCAGGACGAGGACAGTCAGGATGAGGACAGAGTCAGGACGAGG
This sequence comes from Plectropomus leopardus, assembly GCF_026936395.1. Classification (NCBI taxonomy): domain Eukaryota; kingdom Metazoa; phylum Chordata; class Actinopteri; order Perciformes; family Serranidae; genus Plectropomus; species Plectropomus leopardus. The sequence goes on along the minus strand of NC_142197.1, from coordinate 411,176 downwards.
ACAGTCAGGACAAGGACAGCTGTTGTCTTTTTGTCTCCGCTGAGTTCGTAGATGAATCTGAAGATGCGATTCAGTCTCACAGTGAAATCTATTTTTACAGTTTGTGGAGACACAATCTGATCAATCAGCTGTTCAATAATTGCTGCTGAGTGCAGCGTGAACTCACGTGTGTGTGTGTGTGTGTGTGTGTGTGTGTGTGTGTGATCTGTCACATTAACAAAGCGCTGGCAGCAGCTAATCTGCCGGCTCTCTAATAGCTCGGTGATGAGGCGCCGCTGTCATCGGGCGACTCCGGTCCTGATAAAGAGGCGAGCCGCTGCAGAGCGGCGAGCGTAGCGAGACGTTAATCTGCTGCAGCGCTCCTCCTCCTCCTCCTCCTCTTTCTTCTTCTTCTGTTGGTTTCAGAGTCACAGCTGAGACGCGGGTCAGAGGTCAGGTGTTTCGTGGCGAGGAGCCTGCAGAGCATTAAGTGTGTTTAAGGCTCGCGCTGCTTCTGTATTAAAGCTGCTTCGATCCGGATTCTGTTAACTTTTGTGATCCTGATTTCTGATCTGTGAAAGATTAGATAAGAAAGATTTAAAGTCAAACGTCTCAGCTGGAATCGTCGGCTGACGCACCTGAAAGGTCCATTGAGTCTGTTTTGTTTGTGGAGCTTTCAGGTAGCTCATGGTCTTCCTCAGCATTTTCAGAAAGCATCTGAACATCCTAAAATCCTACAGATGTCCTAAAATCCTACAGATGTCCTAAAATCCTGCAGATGTCCTAAAATCCTGCAGATGTCCTAAAATCCTGCAGATGTCCTAAAATCCTACAGATGTCCTAAAATCCTGAAAACCTCCTCGTTATCTTTCACAGATCAGAAATCAGGATTTAAAGTCAAACATCTTGACTCCAGAAGTCAGTTAGTCGATGTTCCTCAACGTCCATTCAGTGTTTTCTGTATGAGGCTGCTTTGACTGACCCTTGGCCCCTGGTTCCCTGTCATCTCGTGGCCCCTGGTTCCCTGTCATCTCGTGGCCCCTGGTTCCCTGTCATCTCGTGGCCCCTGGCTCCCTGTCGTCTCGTGGCCCCTGGGTAAAAGCAGGCTGATCCAGGATAGTTTAACACATTGCAGCTCTTTGGTCCAGAGGAACTTCGTCTCCCAGAAGGCCGAGCGCTGATGTGATCAGAGAGGCGAGGTCGTGCCAGCTGATCCGCCCGTCACATTAACCCTCGCGGCGCTGATTCAATTATTCACATCAGAGTAGCACGAGCACATCACAGATCACGCGGGGTTCACAGCTTCATATGTGACCTCGGTCACGTGTTGCTGTGGTATTATGGGATGTTTAAAACCGCAGAGAGTCCATAAAGAGAGCGAGCGGCCTGCTGACATGGCGAAGCTGCTGGTTGGTCTGACACCTCGTGGACACTAAAAGGACAAAAACAATTCCCAGTGCAATTTAGGAGATTTTTAGGATGTTTCCACAATTTTAGGACGTTTCTGGAATTCAGACGACATGCTCAGCTGTGTGCAGTGTGGACGTTGTGGGGGCGGCGGCGGCGGCGGCGGCAGGTTGATGCCTCAGGCCAAGTCATTTTTGGCCTTCTGGGCCTCTGTAGAAAGAGCAGCATGGTCCGTACGGAGCCGGAGGGGACTCCCGGACACGCTACTTTACTGAAGGATGTCACATGACATCACATCACGAGACAAACGGACTCATCGATGTCACAGGAAATGTCTTGATTCAGTTTATGAAGAGCTGCTGTTTGTTGCAAAAGTTTTCAGGCCCCCAAAATGCCGCCGTCATGTGAACAAAAGGCCAAACCTCAGAGACACTGCGATCGTCTCTGCAGAGAGACGTCTATTAAAGACAATAAACGTCAGTTTGAGCTTCGAGTAGATGAAGTCACATATGGATCGGATGTGGGAGTGAGGGAACATAATAAATGCATGCATAAAACTCTGTGTGTGTGTGTGTGTGTGTGTGTGTGTGTGTGTGTGTGTGTGTGTGTGCGTCCTCCATGTTTAATTAACTCAATCACCCCTGAGGATTTCTACTCATCCCTCTGCAGCACATAACACACACACCATCATTTTCTTCTTCTTTCTATTTTTCAGTCTAAAATATTTCACCAGCCTTCCAGCACAAATACAGTATCTACTCACACACACACTCACACAGACACACACACACACACACTCACACATACACACACACAGACACACACACACACACACACACACACACACACACACACACACACACACACACACACACACACACACACACACACACACACACACACACACACACACACACACACACTCACACACACACACACACACACACTCACACACTCACACACACATACACACTCACACACATACACACACACACACACAGACACACTCACATACACACACACTCACATACACACACACTCAGACACACACTCACTCAGACACACACACACACACACACACACACACACACACACACACACACACTCACTCAGACACACACACACACACACTCACACATACACACACACTCAGACACACACACACACACTCACACTCAGACACACACACACACGCTCACACATCATAGTATTTAGTGAACGTTCTCGTGTGGATGAAGAACAGACAGAAACAGAATCGTGTTTTCAGACTTCGACAGCAGGATGAAGTGAATCTGCAGGTGAACTGGAGAGTTTTTGGGGACTTTGGGGACATTCTTTATTATTTATGTTTATTTAAAAGGGAAACAGAGTATTAATGATCATAAAATACAAATATGAATATGCCGGAGTTAGCAGGATCCATAGGCAGGTAACAGATGATAATTCATCAGTTCAGTTCATAGAGAGGAGGAAAGTGCAGTAACAGCAGCGGTGTGAACTGTTAGCGTGCACGGTATGAAGCGACCGTTTCTGTGTGCAAGCTGCAAAATTCAACGGTGAGGAGACGATGTCGCTGCGGAAGCTGCAGCCATGAGCTCAGTTTAGTTGCTGTTTGGAGGAGATCAGAGGTCATCCATGTTTTCTGTCATGCAGGCATGTTGGTAAAAACCTGAGGATACAAAAAATGGATGTAGCTACGATACAGCGTTTCCCTGAGCAACGGTTCATAAGATCCTGTAGCACCCACAAACACTGTTACGTTGTTAATGTAAAGTTTCATTTACACACTTCCTACTGAAATTTAATTCAGCTGCTCGGGAGGAGAAGGACAGTAATTAGAGACGGTGTGTTGTTGCATCTCGCCGGTTTCATCTCATAGTCGATCTGGTGTTGCGCTTCCATCAAAGCTGATCGGAGGCGATAAAAATGCATTTGATCCGCGTGAGACTGCCGATCGGACGCGTTCTCATTGCATCAAAAAAACGAAAGAAACAGATGTCGGCGGGCGAGAGCGGCATTTTGTGCGGTGGGAACGAGGCTGTGCTCAACATACAGTTATGGAGGTCAGTTTTCAGAAAAGAAACCGGCCTCCTGTTCATGCTTCAGACTCTGAGGAAGGTGATGGTCGTTTTACTCGTCTTCTCCTTTTTTAATCGGTCTTCTTCATCTTCACCTCCTTCATTTTCCTTTTTCTTCCTTTTCTTCCAACTCATCATCATCCTCCAGTTCTTCTTCTAATTCCTGATCTGTCTCCCTTTCTTCCTCCTTTCACCCTCCTCCTCCTCGGCTGTATCATTGTGTATCTCGGCCTCGTCCTGCAGCGGCTGGCGTGTTTGTGGTGTCGGCTGATTGAGGAGAAAAGAGGGCAGTAAAACAGAATAAGTGGCACTCTGGAGAATAAACCGCCCTCCTTCTTTCTCTTACTGAACTCTTCTTCTGTGGTTTTCTCTGTGCGCGGAGGGTCGGCTGATAGTGTCGACCTCCGGCTGCTCTCGGTTCCTTCTGATCTGCCTCTAAAGCTTTAAGAGAAGAAGAGAGGGGGGAGGGTCCGTTCTTTAAACCGTCTTTATCTTAATATTCCAGTTCACGTCCTCCTCGCGCTCTCGCTCTCGTTCATCACGGCACTCTGATGCTAATGTGCTGTCACCGCCGGCCTGGGGACGCTCGCCGCAGGGAGTCCGTCAGGAGATCCGCCTCATCTCCTCACACACAACTCATTTATCTCCAGCGCGTTATTTTTATCCACGGAGCGCCCGCGGAGACGTTCGCTGACACCGCACGCTCACCTGCAACAGAGTCCACGCTCATTTCTTCGTCTGTTTGCTTCTAAAAATACTCGAAACATCGGCTTCATCTTCGCAAAGCATTTCTCCTCTTTATGAGTCACCCAACACCCCCCCCCCCCCCCACACACACACACACACACACACACACACACACACACATATCCGTCAGATCAGTATAATAATGCAATTTTCTCAATCATGTGGAAATATTCTACACGGACCATAAATCTATCGCGTCTCTGTGGTTTTTCTTTTGTTTACTGACGGAGAACTCATCTTTAATTCATGAAGTCGTTTGTTTCAATATAAAGTCGTTTTATGACCGTTTCCTCTGAGCAATCATCTGCAGCTGGATTCATTTCTCACTCAATACGCACCTGATTTTATCCAACTTTAATCAGTTTAGATCAGAGAAGATTTTATGCACTTTTTTTCACAATAAGATCTAAACAAACAAGCAGATTTTAAGACTTTAACAAGCATGAATTGCCCTCGCCCCGAGCTTTATGCCGAATTTCAGCCTCCGAGAGAAAAAACTGGAGGTTAAAGGACGGGGAAACGTTTGAGCTGAGGAGCTGCTGCACACTGATAATCAGAAATAAAACATATTTCTTTAACAAATACCGACGTGACGAGTGAAAAGAGCTCCTCAGGAAAACCACCAACCCAAACTCGGTTTACATCAGATAATAAAATGTGACTTTTTGAACAAAATGTCTTTAGATGTTTGCAGGGAACTACTAACCAGATATGAAGTGTATGTTGAGGTAAGATGCTGCGAGCTCGTGGACGTGTCGTGAACCTTCAGTGAAGTATTTCGCTCAGAGTTGAACGTTTTTCGGCTCTCGGCGCTCCGATCGGACAGTCAGCGGCTCGTCGAGCGGCTGCCCTGATGACGGGGTTAAAAATAGGCCGACCAGGGCGGACGGTGATGTGGAGCCGATGCTCTTCTATTATCATTAACGTGGGCTGGTTTGTCAGGATGAAGAGGTTTGGAGTTTTTGGAGTTTGTTGTGTCTTATAACGAAGAGCTCAGTGAACAAACTTTCAGATCTGAGCGTGAGCTGCAAAGAGACAGACACAGAAGGACACAGACAGAGACAGAAAGACACAGAAAAAGACAGACAGACACAGAAAAAGACAGGCAGAGACAAAAAGAACCAGAAAGAGACAGGAAGAGACAGACAGACACAGAAAAAGACAGGTGGAGACAGAAAGAACCAGAAAGAGACAGGTGGAGACAGAAAGACACAGAAAGTGACAGACAGAGACAAAAAGCGTCAGAAAGACACAGACGGAGAGAGACGTCAGATCGGAGGGGGGATCTTTGGCGTTTGAGGGTTTAAAGGATCTCTGCATGTTTCTCTTTCCAGCTGAAAGCTGATCCGTCTCCATGACGGCGACGCTTAAAACCGGTTTACAGTAATTAGTCTCAGAGCAGAGAGAGTGAGCGCTCACGTTTGCGGCGGTCCGGCTCATTAGGGGGATTTTCACGGCTTGAAAGCCAGCGGCCGCCCGCTGGGGTCAGAGATCGCCGCCGCGGCACCACGGCGACACATAATCTGGCTTTTCAATTAGTCACGATAGAAGAGTTTGAGAGCTCGCAGGGACCCGACGCAAAATGAGATTTATTGTCTCGTCCTGCGGGAAGAGACTCAACTCCACACTTCTTCTTCTTTCTCTTCTTCCTCTTCGTCCCCTCAGGACTCCATTTATTTTCTCTTATCCTCGCTCCATCTCCTCCTCCTCCTCCTGCTCCTCCTCCTGCTCCTCCTCCTGCTCCTGCTCTGACAGGAGGAGGCAGCGGGCGATGGATTCATGCAGAATGAAAACAGCTCCTCTCTCAGCCTCTCTGAGCGCGCTCTGATCCAGGATCACTTCCTGGCTCGGGTCGGATCAGCGCCTCTCTTTCAAAATCACAAAAACTCTAAAATCTCGTGCAGATCATCTCTGAGAGCTGATTTTTCCTCTGCAGAGGTTCAGGTCACTGGGGTGCAGACTTTTTCTCACCCTTTGAAAACTGAGCAAATTACTTGATTTCTTTCAAGAAAAAGGAAAAAGGAAAAAGGCAATGAGCAAAACATTACTCAAAAAATAGCAAGAAATGACTCACTAGCTAGTTTACCTTTGACCCTTTCAGCTCGCTGAGTTCATCTGCGAAACATAAAGAGCAGATATATAAAAACATACATTTATTTATTTATTTATTTATTTCCCACCTATGTAAAAGAAAAAAACGGTAACTCATTTTCAGGCACTCCTCTTTTACATTTGTTTTACTAATTTCTTGCCAGTATTTAGTGGTATTTGTTTGTGATGCATGCTGAGTTAAACGCTGCCGTGCTGTTAATCTTATTTCACGTCAGCGCTGCGATCAGATCTAAATTAATATTCGAAAATAAAATAAAAATCTAAAATATTATTAGTGTCTTCAGTCATGATGAGAAGAGTCTCAGACTGCAGAGAGACTCCTGATCCGACCGGCAGGAAACAAACCAAAGAATCCGAGATGATGTTAAATTGTGTGTGTGTGTGTGTGTGTGTGTGAGTGTGTGTGTGTGTGTGTGTGTGTGTGTGTGTGTGTGTGCGCGTGTGTGTGCGTGTGCGTGTGCGTGTGTGTGTGTGGGGCTGCAGGCTTGGAGGATCAGACATGGTGATTAAACTTCCTCTGAAGGCCTTTTGGTTCTTTAATCTGTTCAACACACACACACGCACATGCACACACACACACACACACACACACACATATGCACGCACACACACACACACACTCAGTGAGGTGTTACATCTGTGTCTGTGAGGGCTGAGTTTGTGTCTGAAGGAAGCAGAAGTTTGGAGCAGAGTGAGACGTCAGTCTGACCTGAGATCTGTCGGTTCGACTCGTGACTCGTGACTCGTGACTCGTGACTTGGTGACAGATGAAGTGTTGTGTCTCGGTGGCTGTGACAGTCCCGTTATCTCTCATCTATAGATCAATAGAGCTGAGCGGTGATGTCACTGATGGGCGTGGACCAATCAGAGGTCAGAGATTGCGTGTGAAGTTTTTATGATGACAGCAGATCTGAGATCAGCCGGAGAGTCGATGACCTGCTCTGAGTGATTCATCGCCTCGCAGGACAAACTGCTTCATCATCAATAACTTTATTGATCTTTTCAGCGACTCTGAAGCTTTTTACACACTTTCACCCAAAATACTCTGATTTCAGAACAGGAGTTAAACCAGTTTCACCTGAATTTGTTTCAGAGTGACCTGAAAAATCAGCTGATCACGATGTTTCATCTGTGCTGCGTCTCTGAAACAGTTTATCCCATTTAGATTACATTTTTATCAAGATTTGTCGGAGAGCTTCTTTTCTTTTTTTCAAATCTTAATCTGGACTTCAGTTTTAGTTTCAATCTGTCAACCCGAGCGAGCTGGCTTAATTTCTTTCAAAAAACTAAGCAAGAGACGGCCTAAAAGTGGAGAGAAATATTACAAGAAAACTACCTGAAAATAAGCACAAAAACTGTTTAAAAAATGTTTTTAAAAAAATACATACATATATATATATATATATATATATATATATATATATATATATACACAATTTTAAATCTGGAATTAAAGAATTATAGTTCTGGTTGTCTGGACATTTTTAGCTTCAGATTTGGATAATATTTAAACATAACCTGCAGTTAATTGTGTTATCTTCTCAGTGTGACATTGTAAAGGTTGCCTGAGTCTCCTTGTGTGAGTTGAAGTATTGATTCTGTGTGCTGACAGATTTTATTGGAAAAATAAAGTCCAGAGTTCTCAGTGCAACCGTCAATAGAGACGAGCAGGAAACAGTCTGAGCTGTTTATACGGAGAAATGTGTCATTATTTCCACATTTAAACTGAACTGACTCACACACACACACACACACACACACACACTGCTGGACAACAACACTGTGTGTGTGTGTGTGTGTGTGTGTGTGTGTGTGTGTGTGTGTGTGTGTGTGTGTGTGTGTGCGGTCTATTTTCAGTCCTTATTAATGCAAGCCGTCGACAGCTGAGGAATAAATTTGCATCCTCTCGCGCTTCTTCTTTTACTCATTTACTCGTCTTCCTCACTTCTTCTTCTTCTGCCGTTCAGCCACTGCAGCTGCTGCCTAATTGGTGTGTGTGTGTGTGTGTGTGTGTGTGTGTGTGTGTGTGTGTGTGTGTGTGTGTGTGTGTGTGTGTGTGTGTGTGTGTGTGTGTGTGTGTGTGTGTGTGAGTGTGTGTGTGTGTGTGTGTGTGTGTGTGTGTGTGTGTGTGTGTGTGTGTGTGTGTGTGTGTGTGTGTGTGTGTGTGTGTGTGTGTGTGTGTGAGTGTGTGTGTGTGTGTGTGAGTGTGTAATCCCTCAGGGGAATCAGATTGTTGAAATAATACTTATTATGAACATCAGAAATTTCATTTGGATCGACAGATTTCAGAGGATTAATAAAGTTTTTGTTTGTTCTCTTTGTTGACGGATGTTTAGATTATTTTGCGCCGTCG
>NC_142197.1:355000-400000 GCF_026936395.1 Plectropomus leopardus | reverse complement strand
ATTCTCTGGAGAAGAGACTGATTGATGCTCAGTTCGTGTTTCTACATTTTGGCCTCGTTAACTGTGACTCGGCTCATGTGATTTCTGATCTGTGAACGTTTGTTCTGGACTGCAGAGATAACAGGCACCGAAATACCACCAAAAATAGGATTAGAAAAGATGGTAGTTTCTGTTAAAATATCTGCGTTTGTTATGTGAGTTCTTCATAAAGTGACATAACTTTAAAGTGTGTCAGCCAGGACTTTTGGTTTCAGTCATGATAACAATTAAAATCTTTATTTATTTAGCACCTTTCGTGAAGCACAAAGTCATTTACAAACAGTGTGTGAGCAGCGAGTGCTTCACATGAACACAGACAGAACGAACATCAAACAGGCCAACATGGAAATTCACGATATAAACTGTTTTTTCCACCAAACGTACAGGGTTTTTTATCTTGTGTGTGTCCCCTTTTTTCATTCTGTGTCCCCTCTCTAAATTCGGAGGTTTTTGTGGGTCCATGAACGTGGAGCTCTCTGAGTTCTTTTTTCCTTTAGCAGCAGTTTGTGAGTCTTATGGTGGATAATTGATACGTTCTTCTGCTCCACCTGTAGCCAGAGTGTTTTGCTGCTCTGTCTGTACCCAGAGTACATTCTACTACTCTGTTTGTACCCAGAGTACATTCTACTGCTCTGTCTGTACCCAGAGTACATTCTACTGCTCTGTCTGTACCCAGAGTACATTCTACTGCTCTGTCTGTACCCAGAGTACGTTCCGCTGCTCTGTCTGTACCCAGAGTACCTTCTGCTGCTCCTTCATTGTCCAGAGTACATTCTGCTGCTCCACGTGTGTCCAGAGTACGCTAATGAACGCTCCAACTCCAACAATAGACAACCCAGACGTGGCGGCAGATGTTTTGATGGTGGTGGTTCGCCTCAGATAAATGAACGCGTGGGAGACCCTGCAGCGGCCGTTTGGTTCACATTCTGTGCACATTCTCATTGGCTGAATAATCCTGATGTCATTATTGGATAAAATAATCCTGATTGAGTTTTACCGTCACACTCTTTAATCTGCCTATGGAGCAGCAACATTAAACCCCGCCCACTGCATGACGCTGTTAAATCAATGAATTCGTGTGGCCGCCCCAACAGAGTATCCTGACGATCCTGACGATACTGCATCCATGTTAGTGTCACGGAACTTTAACACAACACGTGCCAACACCACGAGACATCTCGGCGTTCAGAGGTCGTTTCAGCTGATTCTCTGAGAGAGGAGCGCCTCCTGCCGGTTAAATTCAGCGCATCACTTCGCTTTGCTTTTTGGTTTGACAGTGTTTACGAAACGGATTACTCTCCTGAATACAGCCAGTTTTCTTGCATTAGTGAGATCCATAAACACAGCTCTGAGCTCGTCGATGGGCCCCGAAAGTCATGAAGTGAGCCCAGAAATCACAGATCTGAGTGTAGCTGACACGTTGAGGTGTTTCTACGTCTGCTGGGAGCAGAAAGTGCTGACGGCTGCTTCAGTGTCATCACCGTCAATATATACTGACACACACCTCTGAGCTGCTGGTCGATACAGCATGTGTGTGCATGTGAGTGTGTGTGTGTGTGTGTGTGTGTGTGTGCGATCAAGGTGATTCTGAGGAAAGTCGACGTCTCCTCTTTCTCTGCAGCAGTCATGTTCACAAAGAAACAAACAGGAGCTAACTCAATGAAAAACAGCGTCTGTAATATGTAGGCTTTACACAGATCATATCGGCTATATCAGATCGGCCGATATTTGGCATTTTTTGAAATGATCGGGATCGGGCGTCATGTCATAAATCACCGATCCGATCAATGACGTCATGGTCGTGTTGAAATTTTTTTAATCTGTCTCATTTACTCCAAACTAGTTTCACAGCATCGACATGTTTATTTGTTTGTATCCGAGAGCTAATGATTCATGATTAAAAAAACTTCATTTTCGTCTTCGTGCCTCTTCCTGTTTTGAGTACTGTCGCTATGTGAAGGACAATAAAGCTTCTTTGAATCTTCACGACAGCAACATCTTTGTTTGCAACACAAACAAAGATGTCGGAGGTGTGGAAGTTTTTCAAAGTGAGAGAAACAGACATAGCACAAGCTATCTGCAATATATGCAACGCTACAGTACCTCGCGGGGGAACATCGGCAAAAACTTTCAACACGACAAATTTAATCAGGCACTTGGAAAAGATACATCCGGAGGAGCATGTCGAGTTCAAGAAACGCAGCGCGGAGAAAGAAAAAGAAAAAGAAAGGCGAAAGTGTGTAAGTGTTAATTTCATGGATGTATATGAATGTTTTGAGGCAGCCTTCTATTTGCACTAGAGTTACAGTCTGTGACTGTTAATTTCACTGATATGCTGCTGTGTGTTTGAGGCAGCATTACTGTCCTTAATTTGCAGTATTTACTTGTTACAGGAAAGTAATTAATTACAATAAAGTAATTTAATTACTATAAGTTGTGCTAATTATTTTTGTCTTGGGTTATATTTTTGATTGTCCAGACTGAACTTAATTGAACCTGTCAGTCCTTTAATGCCCTCCAGAGGTCATTGATGTTTAACCCTTGTATCTCAGTCAGACTGAGGCATGGCAAGATTGATACTCAGGAAATAATAAGTATATAAGTACATAAACAAGTAATTTAAATATTGCTCCTCACGTGATTGGATCGGTGATCGGTTATCGGTTTATTTAAACTCACTGATCGGTGATCGGCGATCGGCCCAAAAATTGTGATCGTGTAAAGCCTAGTAATGTGTGGAATGTTTAAAAATGACTGAAAATTGAATGTTACTTTAAAAAATCACCTAAATTATCCCCTTTATTAGCCATAAACTGTAAGAAAACATAAAAAAATTAAAGGTTAAAAAACAAATAAAACACCCCAAAAAATTACAGCAGAAAGGTCTGTCTTCTTTATAAACCACCCAAAAAATGTAAGAAAAAACAGGCAAAAACTTTTGAAGAAACCAAAAACTAAAAAAAAATGTCCTTAAAACTTGCTAAAAAATTTAAAAGAATAAAATAAAACACATTTTTTTCAAAGAAAAGAAAGAAATGCCAAAATATTTTCTTTGAGAAATGCCCCAAAAAGATTTAAGCCACAATTTAAAAAATAATATCTTAATTTCTATTTTTAAAGGAAAAAAAAACAGAAATGCCAATTTTTTTTCAAGAAAAAACAAAAAGCCAAATTTGAGGTCCTGAAGGACGAGATCAGCCGGCATAAAACAGGGACGCTAAATGATTAAAGTGTGTCTCCACAGTGTCTCCTCAGTGTGTCTCCTTAGTGTGTCTCCTCAGTGTCTCCTCAGTGTGTCCTTAGTGTGTCTCCTCAGTGTGTCTCCTCAGTGTGTCTCCTTAGTGTGTCTCCTCAGTGTGTCTCCTCAGTGTGTCTCCTCAGTGTGTCCTTAGTGTGTCTCCACAGTGTCTCCTCAGTGTGTCTCCTTAGTGTGTCTCCACAATGTCTCCTCAGTGTGTCTCCTTGGTGTGTCTCCTCAGTGTTTCCTCAGTGTGTCTCCACAGTGTCTCCTCAGTGTGTCTCCTCAGTGTGTCCTTAGTGTGTCTCCTCAGTGTGTCTCCTCAGTGTGTCCTTAGTTTGTCTCCACAGTGTCTCCTCAGTGTGTCCTTAGTGTGTCTCCTCAGTGTGTCTCCTCAGTGTGTTTCCTTAGTGTGTCTCCTCAGTGTGTCTCCTCAGTGTGTCCTTAGTGTGTCTCCACAGTGTCTCCTCAGTGTGTCTCCTTAGTGTGTCTCCACAGTGTCTCCTCAGTGTGTCTCCTTAGTGTGTCTCCACAATGTCTCCTCAGTGTGTCTCCTTGGTGTGTCTCCTCAGTGTTTCCTCAGTGTGTCTCCACAGTGTCTCCTCAGTGTGTCCTCAGCATGTCTTAAGTGTGTCTACTCAGTGTCTCCTCAGTGTGTCCTCATTGTCTCCTCAGTGTGTCCTCAGTGATGTTAAACTTGGTGTCAGTGACGGATCACCTCGTCTCCTCCTTCAAACCTTCAAACAGTCTCAGCGTCTCCAAGGCAGCCAATCAGATACTGCGACCTTGTCTCAGACCGTGTGTGTGTGTGTGTCTGCTCCTCATTAAAACACACTCACACACACATGCTTGTGTTTATGTATTTCTGAGAAGCGTCTGATCGATGATCTCGACTGATGATGGCGCAGAGTGACAAGGTGTCAGAGTCCCCTACAGGACGCTCACTTTGTCTTCATGGAGCCCAAATCCAGAAAAGTTTGGACTCTGTGAGACGCAGAAATCAGATCAGACCTCGGATATCTGTAAATCCTGTCTGAGCCCAGACACGAAACATTTAATTCTCCGACTGATAAACTTTATTGTTTTCTGTCTGCAGCACGTTGTAATAAAGTTTTGGCGGTTTGTAAACAGGAAACCGTTTAACGTCCGTCAACACGCCGTCTCAGCGTCCACAACCTCAGAGGAGACTTCTGTTGTTTCTGTGCTCCTGCTTTTAAGTAATTCCAGCTTCTGTTGATATTTCTGCTTTATTTTTCTGCTGTTTTGACATTTGTTGTTTCTTATTTCTTTTTTATTTCTTTTATTTGTTTCCGTTTCTGGCCGAGCTGTAACTTATCTCCAGTTATGTTATCCGTGTGCTGTATAATGATTTATTTTATTCTGTTTTATTTTCACTTTTACTTCTACCTGAATTCTGGTCATGGAAACAGAGGAAAATCTCATTTTACTGGCCCCGTTAACCCTTTGAAACCTGGATGACATAAGTTTTCTTTTGCTGCATTCAGATGACTTTCATGAACTATTTAACACTTTGAAACCTGAGCAAATTGGTTTGAATTTTGAACTTTGCAAAAATGTTACACAAATTGCAAGAAATTTATAAAAGGTGACAAGAATATGCTCTGAAAATTCTGACTTTTTTTTAAAGGGTGACTTAAAAAATAGTGGAAAATGTCCAAATTGTATTTATAATTATAATAACTATATTTTTAAATTATGTTACAGAAAAAAAAAGTACTTTTTAAAATCTTTTTTTATTTTAATTTTTATAAAGCACTTTCAGCTGCTTTTTATGAATGAAAGATGCTATACAAATATAAATATAAATATATACAACGTTTTTTTGTTGTTTTGTTTTAACTTTTACTATTATTACGGTCTAAGAATCAGTGGTGTGCAGCAGCTGGTTGTGCTGAGCGCTCAGCGTCAGCCACAGAAGAAGAAGAGGAGGAGGAGTGAGCAGCAGATCTCTGGCTCCTCCGTGTGGTTGCTGAGTGAACAGAAACGCTGCGTCAGCTTCATTTTCTGCTGATGCTCCGTAAAAACCGAATACTGGATTTAAACTGAGTTTCTGTGAGCAGCTGCAGACTGAGCTGTTGTTTTTCACAAAGACTCGGTGGTGTTATTGTGCAGATCTGTGCAGCCCGTCAGAGGTCAGCCTCAGGAGCAAAGACTCGCTGTCTGCATCAATATTTCAGCTCCGAATCAACTCTTTATTACAGTTTTGTTCTCGATTCCCTCAATAACACTCAATGCGTCTCTTCCCACAGTCACATTCATTCACCCAAAGCTCTGGAGTGCACACCACAGGGAAATTACAACAAGAAAACCACATAATCAAACCTGCAGTTTGTCTCTCTCCGTCTCACCTCAAGTCTGTCTGTCTCTCTGTCTCCATGTCTCCGTCTCCGTGTCTCTGTCAGGTACGGGGACATGGTGCCAAAGACCATCATGGGGAAGATCTTCGGCTCCATCTGCTCTCTGAGCGGCGTGCTGGTCATCGCGCTGCCCGTCCCCGTCATCGTCTCCAACTTCAGCCGCATCTACCACCAAAGCCAGAGAGCTGAGAAGAGACGAGCGCAGAAGGTGACCGACACACACACACAAACACACTCCGAACTCGACTCCAAACTACGCAAACACCGACTTGAAACCGCAAACACACACTGACTCGAAACCACAAACTGACTAGAAATCACAAACCCAAAGTTCTTCTGAAGCCAAAACTTTAAAGTTTGAATCATGAGTGAAACGCCAACGTGAGGGAGCGTCTCTTTAAATGTTTACAGCGTCCCTTTAAATGTTTACAGCGTCTCTTTAAATGTTTACAAGTTTACTGATGAACAGAATCAAACAGTGCAGACACAACTAGAAGAATCAGGTCATTTCTCGTGTCCCTGTTCTCCCAGGTGACCGGACAGGTTGAAACGATCCAGGTGGAAACAAACTGTGTTAAAGCTCAGTGTGTTACTGACACATTCATGAGACTGTTGTTGTTGTTGTTGTTGTTGTTGTTGTTTACAGCAGCACAGCTTTGTGATTTTTAGGGATTCAAAGGAAAGTGAAAGACGTGCGATCACAGCTGCTGAATTTAGCTCCCGTGTAATCCACAGGAGAGCAGAGAGGAAGGCAGACAGGAAACTGAGTCAGGGCTTCACTTCCTCCCAACATCAACACTGGAGCTGTGCGGTCGAGCAGGAGACCTTTTGTTTGTCCTCCAGGGAGACAAACACAAACAGCTCGCTGGAAACATACGCACAACAAGAGGCAGCTGGATCATTCAGTCAGTCTGCCTGTCTGCTGGAACCGTGCACAGCTCCACCGCAGTCTCCCAAAAACACACAACATGACCTTCACTTTAGATATACGCATCTCACATTAACATGACTCTATTTTATTGTGTAATTATGGAAACGGTATCTCAAGGTCCATGACATCTGGATTTCAGAATTACTAGGAAATTATTTATAAAATTCAAATAATCAAAAAGTAATTTTTTTCATGCACAAGTTTTTTTTATCTTGTTCAGACAAGTTTTCATCTTGTTTGTACAAATTAGTATCTCATCTTTTTTGCAGAAGTTGTTACTTATTTGCACAAGTTCACAAATAATTTGCAAATTACTGTGTTTTGGCAAGTTAGTATCCTGTTTGCATAAGTTATCTTGGTCATGAAAAACAACTTTTTGCAAAAATGATTTTCTCTGCACAAGTCTGTGACCTGTTCACACAGTTAGTCTCTAGCTTGCACTAGTTGTTACCTTGTTTGCACGTTTTCATCTCGTCTGCACAGTAGTGTCTTGTTTGCTATATTGGTCATGCAACATATACTGTTGCACAAATGATTTTGTTTATGATGATAAGTAATAATCCAGCTTATCATCTTATTTAAACAATTATTTGTTTAAGACGTCAGTACGTTCCGTATTTCCCATTAAATTATTAATTAATCTGAAATCTAAAATCAGCCCGTATCATCTACTGAGTAACAAAGTCAGACTTCACCAAAATATTTTAATTTTTAATTTTAAACGACTTTCATTATATGAAAATCACAAATATATCTTTCAAGAACACAAGAAAACAAATCTTGTAAATTACTAATAATTATTCCATAACCTCTCCAGCTTCCTGTGTCACTTTGAGCCGACAGATGTTTGTACACACTCTCTCTCACACACACACACACACACACACACACACACACGGTTGGACAGGCTAAATGGACGTCTGTAACATGTGTGTGTGTTCACAAACAGAAAACGAGGCTTGCTAGAATTCGCGTGGTGAAGAGCGGAGTGGCTAACGCTTATTTGCAGTACAAACAGAGCTGGCTGCTGATTGACCCAGACGAGGAGGTAACCACGGAAATGCAGTCGATGTCGGGTGGTGCTGGTGTTTTCTTTTCCTTTGATTTCTTCTTTTTTCATGTTTTCTTTCTCTTGTCGAGCTGCGACCGAACACGCTGCAGGCTGCTGCATGCAGGCTGTTAACTTTCATGTGTTTTCATTCAGATTCTCTCTCACCGTGTTTCCATTATCCATCTCTCTGTCCGTCCCTCTGCTTCAGCAGTAACATTTGTGAACTACAGTGGATTATGAAACCACTGGATATTTCTGTTTTACTTTTATCAGACAAATATTTTCAGTGCACATGAAAAAACAGTAAGTTAACCTCTGTTACAAATATCCAACTTGTTCTCATCCCAAGTTTTCACATATCGCCACTTTGCAGTAGACCTCTGCGTCTACATGTTACACTGTAGGTGTTCTTCTGCATCTGCACATTACGCTCTAGGTATCTTTCTATGTCTACATGTTACGCTCTAGGTATCCTGTGTCTGCATGTTACGCTCTAGGTATCCTTCTGCGTCTACACATTACACTCTAGCTTTGATTCTGCATCAACATGTTACCCTCTAGGTATCCAACTTCAGAATGAGAACAGGCTGAAATGTCTGACACCACTTTGGCGTGGCTTCAGGCTCTAATTACTACAGTACCCATGAGCTTCAGCGGCCGTCGCTGTGACAAAGACACCAGCCAGAACTGTGAGTCAGCAAAACTGATGGAGCGCTGACGGTGCGACTGGTTCCAGCTGTCAGTCATGATATTCAGCAAATGAATGGAGAGTTTTTCTGTATCTCTGAGCACCTGATGTAACTCAGGGCAGAGCTGCACTGCTCTGGCATCAGCTGTTGTTTTCCTGTATGGAGGGAATTGGCCAGCAGCACAACCCAGGGCCATTAATTTTCCTGTGGTTGCATGCAGCCGAAGCCTTCCTGATCAGCGGCTTTCTGTAGTGTTAGTGTAGTGTAAACCGAGATGCATAAATCACAGACCTTTGTAAGCTGTTTGTTCTGCCTGCTGGCCCAGAGACTCTCCTCTCCAGATAAACTACAGCAGCAGTTTGTTTTCTTCATGTTTTACTGACGGTGGGCTCCGGTGGTCAGTTATTACTGTTGTTTATCGGTAACAAAAGGGGTAAACAGTGTGACCTAAATCATGTTTACATGCACAAAATATTCCACTTTTCATTATTCTAACAGTATGTCTGCTAAGCTGTTTACATGTAGTCATGCATACAATTAACGTGCCCCAGCAGCAGCTGCTTACATGACCCCAGATTTTGTCATTTTCAGAATAATAGTGGAATTTTAATGTGCATGTAAAAAACTAAACAGACCTTCAAAATCTTGTAGTGGATAAAAGGTTTGCCAGTCTCGGAGTATGTGAGTAGAAGGATTTTAGAGTGCAAAAAGCTGAGCTGGAGAGTGGATGTTCCCACCGCTTCGCTCTGTTTACATGCTCTGGGCAGTCTACAAAGTTTTACAAACCAAGTCAACCAAACTTTAGTGGAAACAATAAATGGTAAGTGTTAAGAAAGAAAGATAGGGTAGCAGCCCTGCTTACTTCACTACTTTCAGCTGCAGCTCTGAATACCGGTGAGATCGGCTAAAATACTCCTGACCATACTAGACCACATCACTTCCTCTGCTGTCGTCCAGTGGTTTAACCACTTTGGCTGACAGCGCTCTCTTGTTATGGCTGCAAGCTGAACTATAGCTGCTCAGTTTTTGTCAGGTTTGAGAACACATCATATGACTCACATGGATCGGTGATATTAATCAGTTTTGGAAGGCACTAATAATGTTAAGTCAGCCTGTTGAAAGGGATGTCAGATAAGAAACGTCTTACCTGGGTTGCCTTTCAAAGGCAATCTATAGACCGTGTCAGGGTTTTTTTGTGTTTCTAGGAAACGTTGTTCCACTAAGACTTGTGTTTCAGGCACTACTGCACATAAACAGCATATGAATGGCTGAACTTCAGTGCTCCTGAACACAATTACACCTTGTGGGAAATACCTTTTTTAGGACATTGCTGCTGAATGGGAGGTTGATCCCTTAAAAGAGGTACAACTTGATGTCAGCAATAAAAGTCTTCTGTTTCACTAAAGAAAAGAGCCAGCGCAAAGTATGGATTGCAGCAGTAAAATAAAAGAACTGCACAGTGTATAGGAAACTCCAGGGTCTGTAGTGTTCATTTCATTACCGGTAAGATTCACAATTTTGGGGATAATTAAAATTGACAAGACAGACACACAGCACACACAATCACAAAAGCTCCTCTCTCCCTCTGACAACTGTTGGCTAGTGAGAGTACCTTGAGCAAACTAGCCTTGTGATTCTCACCAATAAAGAATTGAGCGCTACAAACCCTTGAGTTTCCAGACGGTGTCCAGTTCCTTCATTTGACTACTGCAAACACACTTTGTGCTGGTTCATTTCTTTAGGGAGGTAGTAGACTTTTATATCTGACAGCAAGTACCTTGTCAAAAAAGCAAGCTACCATTGAGCAGCTACATCCTAAAACGAATTTCACGACTGTGTTTGGTTATTCTTGTTTCAGCCTGATGGAGTCAGTGAACTCTGACGTTACTTTAAAACAGAAATGTTACCGTTGAACTGTCTGTCTGTGGCTGCATCACTTTATCCCCGTTTCTTAATTTCCATTCCTTCTCTTTATCTTCTCATTATTTTCTCTCCCATGGAGGGCAGAACCATCGTATCCACCCTACCATGCATTACTCCGTTACACTAACTCACCTGTGCATGACCTGGTCCTCAGGTGTGGGCTGCCTCGCCAACAGGAAACCAACAGCATCGTCCTCTGTGTTTTGTTTGGACTCGTGCATTTTGATTGGCCCTCCCATGTGACTCGGCTGCTGACAGATTGGCCTGCGCTGCTCATGACATAATCACTTGGAGTCTTGGGTTCCATGGCCGTGCAGAGGAATGAGATCCGGCTGAGCTGCATGTCAACAGGACAGCCCCGCCACAGTGCAGAGGGGCGGAGTCAATGTGACGCAGAGGTGATGGTGGATGACCGTGGGGCTCTCCAAACTCTGACCTTTTTAGGAAGTCTGACATTTAAACATCTTGTTTGATATCTCACTATGAGTCAGATGACAGAGATCATACATAGAAAAGAGATCTGGAACATACTGTATTCAGACTGAGCCAGTGCTAAAGTGGGCTAGCAGTTGTGGCTCACTCCTGATGACCCTTGGTTTTTAAGCCAGGAGGCGGTGAGTCGAGTCCCAAAGAGTGAGATGCATCACCTTCCCAGGAAGAAGATTCATTACATGTCTTTGGGGTCACCAGGGAGGTTTGTGACTTTCCTTAGTGGTCCTTGAATGTGTCACTTCTTTTAGGGGTCCCCAAATGGGAGGTTTGTCACTGTTTGTTGTGTCCCAGGCAGGTCTTCCGCGAGAGTCCGTAGAATGGTTGTAAGGAGTGAGGTTCATGACTACCTTTAGATTCTCTGAGGTTGTTAACTTCCTTTACAGCCCCTAAGGGGGTGCATAGGATTAAAGTTATGACTTCCTTCAATGTCCCCAAGAAGGTCCCATGTAATGAGGTGCATCACCTCCTTTAGGGACCCAACAAGTGAAGAGCTTGGCCTCTATTACGGTGTCAAGGATTCAGGCGCATCACTTTTTTTAGTGTCCCTTCGAGGAAGGTCCTTAGGATTAAAGTCACTTCTTTTAGGGTCCCAGGGTGGAGGGTATGTCCCTTTTTGTTATGTCCCAGGCAGGAAGTCCACAACTTTTTAAATGTTCCTCAGAATGGTCGTCCAGAGTGAGGTTCATGCATATTATTTACCTTCCCATTAAGGCCCCTAGGAGGACTCTTAGGATTAAAGCTTACCTTCTTTAAGCTCCCAACAAAGGCCCCGGGACTGAGGTGTGACACTTTCCCCACAAGTGAAGAGCTTGGCCTCTACTAGGATACCTAGGATTCAGGAATATCACTTCCTTTGGAGGAAGGTGCCCTGCTTGTTTAGGGATTCTCAGCAGTAAGGCTTGGGACTTTCTATGGGGTCTCTATAAAGTAATGTTCATAAATAATGTTAGATTGCCTAGGATTGGCCCTCAGACATGACTCTAAAGGTACTTCATCCAGGGCTAGTTTTCTGATTCTGCAGACGACAGGTTAAAAGGATACTTCCCCAAATGTCTGGCAGTACCTGAGATCTTGCCCCTTGACCCCAGAGGTTTCAGTCCCTCAGTCTGTCCACCTGCGTCACATTCAGTCTGATCCCCTGAGCATCACAAGTACGGTGGTTCTCTTGGATCAAATGAGGCTTCAGTCAAAACAAACACAAACACCTTAAGAGAGGCAGCGATAAAGCTGCTAAGTGGCTGCTGTCTGTTTGAACCAGTGAGTGATCCGTCACTTTCTAACTTATTATGAACCAGGAGGTGTTTGTGTGTAAAAACCTGGACAGGTGAAGCGTTCTTACAGCAGAGTGTCAGAAGAAGGTGGTGAGAACGTCAGCCCTGTCCTTGTGTGTGTCGTGGTGGTACTGCCAATCTATGTGCTGTCATTCTGGTGGGGGTGGAGGCATGTCCAAAGTCAGGCTCACTCTGTGGTCATGTGATTTGTGTTTGTTTCCTGAAGGCATCCAAAGAAGCAGGACAGGCGCTGGTGTGTAAGGCCAATCCTAACTTCGACCTGCATCATAATCACCTTCTGCACTGTTTGGAGAAGACCACGGTGAGAACAGAAAGCACTAAGACACAAGCATACTGTACTTTGTCCCCTATGTCCTCTAACACATGTTCCTGACACTTTGTGCCTCAGAACCATGAGTTTGTGGATGAGAAGACGTACGAGGCGGGCTTCAGGGAGATAACTCTGGTGAAGCAGGTGTCTCACTCTTCCTCCATCTCCTCCTCTTCCTCACCCCACGGCTTCACCTCCTGCTGCTCCCGCAAGAAGAGGAAGACCTTCAACGTCCCCAACTCCAACATGTCTGTGGGTCTTCATGGCAGCATCCAGGAGCTGAGCACCATCCAGATCAGGGAGAGACCACTCGCCAACAGGTAGGGAACAGAAACATCATGTTTTTGTACCGCAAGTGTGTCAATAATAGGAGATATTATGAAATAACATATTTACAGTTGGGAGGTCTTCTGTGGGTTTGTGAAGACGCTGCAATGTAATTAAAGGCATTGAACAGGAGGTTGCATAGGTCGTGAAGGGGCTATTAGATATTTGAATTATCCTTAAGTAAGTTCCATTGTTGCTTGAGGGGGTTCAGGGGTCTGTGAGAGGTTACAAAGGCACCTAATGAGGTTCTTACAAGGTTACAAGGTTTTTGAAAAAGCAATAGTTGGTCAAATGGGTGCATAAGGAGGTTCCAGTGTTTCCTGTGCATAGATTTAGAGGCCATTTTTAAGGCTGTCAAGTTCTTGAAAAGGTTTTAGAAGTCCTGAAGTGGTTTTTAGAGAGTTTTAAGGACATTTCATGTCATTGAGAAGTATGCAGAAGTCCTTCAGGAGGTGTTAGAAGTAATTGAGGAGGCATTAATGATCAATTAAGAAGTCACAGCGATCCTTTAAGAGTTTCTGTACATCTGTGAGGATGTTTCAGAGCTCTCATGAAGGTCCCTGAACTCTTGAAGGGGTCCCACGGGTCATTAGAATTGCTTCAAAGTTTATTGAAGAGGAGTTACATGTTGTTTGAGAGGCATAGGTGATTCCTAAGGAGGTTCCATTTAGCCAAAAGGAGGTTTTAGAGGTCCTTGAAAATATTCCAAATGTCCCATGAGGTACAGGAGGTAGCTGAGAAGGTTGCAATGATACATAAGTAGTTTCCAGGGTTCTTAAACAGGTCCCAGGTATCCCTGACCAGGTAACAAAGGTCTTTGATGGTTAAACTGTTAAACTGAACTAAGATTTAGGTGATCACACATGATTTAACACCAGATAACCAAACAGAGAGCAGGGAATTTCTGTGCTGTGTTATAAGGGAAATTAAATGGCATGATATTTTCTTCCAAAAGATTAGTTTCCAGTGCTCTGTGGCTTCAGCTGAATGTAATGTGTAAGACAAAGAGAACTGAGGAGGAGGCATTCTGCTATAACCTGACATAACTTATAAATAGAGGAAATAAAGTTATAAACAGTTACAGTAGAGCCACACACTCACAGACATACTGTATATAAACACATGGCACCCGAGATCATGTGACAGCGTCTTCCCACGTAGAGTCAGTGAGCAGGAATCCAGAATATGTCCAGCTGTGGGAGGCTGTGGGAGGTCTGGGAACTTTCTCCTAAACGTGGACAGCTGGTAAACCGACTCGCCAGGTCCTCCTGTTTTAGCCTCACAGTATCAGTGACCATCAGTGCTGAAGCTCCTCTGTGCCCCCCCCCTTATCACAATCCCCTACAACATAACACTTTTTGACAAATATTAATATTAGATTGGCTGTGTGCCAATATAATTAAAAGTAATTGGGAGCACTTCAAAACATGATAAACAAATATATACTATAACAACAAACAAAACATACAAATCATCTTAGTATTCATAATCAAAAATCTATTTTCAGCTCTTAAGATCTTATCTTTATCATGGAGCCTTTAATCAGCATTTTTTGTCATAGTTTTCATTGATAAAATTAACACCATCTACACCAAACACTCATCTGTTCTTCTGTACTCCTCGCCTAACTTTTATCCAAGTGAATCGCAGATAAGCAGGAATCTAATCTACAGAGGTTCATCTTGACGCACAGATCATGTTTTACAAATTTGGTTTTGTCCAGATTTAGTTCATGTCCATTCATGTTGATAATACACCAGCCTTTACCTAAAATTGACTCGTGGCCTGGTCTGTTGATGTCTTCTTTACGGAATGAAAAGCCGTTATCTCATATGAGCATTATCCACAGATCGTCAGTACTGAAAATACTCCGTCTGGTTTAGGTGAGCGGTAGGCAAGCGGTAGGCACCTGGATAGAGCGTGCAGGAGGCCGGACATGATAACATGACATAAACAAGAGAGTCTCTTGCTGTTCCTTTAATTTGTCTGATTATATCGGCTTTGGTCCTCAATGACAAAAGTTCAGTCTCATCTCTCCAGTTAGACATTCTCGTAGCCGTCTTCCTTTCTAATAAACTAAAATATAATCATCAACACGCCCACTCGCTCGTGGTGAATTCTCTGGATATGTACCTGCTCTATTTGCATATGAGGTCTGTTGAGTTTTCACCGGAGAGCTGGCAGGGTAACGTCTGTTAACCTCATATACGGATCCTCCTAGTGATGTTCTAGATCATTTCAGGTTTCAGTCCTTTACCCCAACAACTGCTTCACTTATCTAATCCTGTTCTTTAAGGCCTTTGCATTTTGTAAATTTAGTCTTAGCAGTTTTTTATTACCATATGTTAAGTGTTGACCAGTCCTTTGTCTCCTCGCTTTCCGTAGTCGATCCAGTCTGAACGCCAAATTTGAGGAGACTGTTCCTCTGAACTGTGACCAGTCATACATCACCGCCGCAGTCATCAGCACGCCCTCACCGCCCAGCACCACACCCGAAGGCAACGACTCATCCAGCTCCATCGACTATTCCCAGACCAACATCGTCCGGGTGTCCGCGCTCTAGATAATACCGTCCCCCTCCAACATGGAAACACAATCAGCCAGCAGGAGGATGACGGGGGTCAGGCATCAGGGGTCGGGAGTCGACGGCCCCGCACCACTACAGATTCAGAGGGCGGGGGTTTGGATCAAGTGTCCACGATGGAAGTCGGGTTAGCTTGATTATTTCAAACCTCTCATGGAGGATTTCTATATGCACCAAAACTCAGCTAACCCACCTTGGAGCGCATTTCTGTTGTTTTGTCTTGTAGGAAGGATTTCTATTCCAGCAGTCAAACACCGGAGGAGAGAAAACGGTAGCACTTCGGCTGAAGACTGATCTTTATCTGAGAGAAATTTAAATCGTCTCTACAGCTATTTTTCCAATCCTGTATTTCTTTAATTTTAATGTCTTAAAACACGAAGAGAGCCGATTTCTTGATTTTGAACGCAGTTCAAAGGAAAAAGGCAGATATTTTGGGAACTACACTGTAAACCATTTTACCAGAGTTACATGACAAAATATCCTCGCTTAACACAAAGAATGAAATTAGAGGGAGACTGCTAGCCTAGCTCCATAGTTAAAGAAAAAAATTTGACATCCGTGTGATTTACACGTTGTAACTCGTTAGCAAACAAGCTAGTCATCTTTCGATTCAGGAGTCAGGTTTGTTTAGTTGACTGGACGTAACTGTTGATACCTAGAAGCTAACTGGGAGCTAGCTGGTCCTTAAGGGTAACTTGAGTCATATGGCTTGGTCTTTCTAAATACCCAACATACATGGACATTTTCTAGAAGTTACTGTTATCACCTCTGCTAAGCCATCAGTCAAAAACACACAATTATGTAATTTCATAAAGAAACCTTGTTGTTTACTGATTTTGAGTTAAGATAGTGGTTTTTGTGCGCTCGTTTTAGAATTGTTGAAGGTTTTTTTATTCTGTTTAAACTAGCTGTCACTTAGCTAGGCTAGCAATTTGCCTATCTGTCTCAGGTACGCCTTGATTCAGAATAGACTGTATGGATGATGTTTTTCAGTAGTCTGACCCTGAAGCTAACGTCGCCCTGGTTCCCTCGTCAAAAAGCCTCTGGGATTTTTCCATTGGATTTTGGATCAATTGCAGAAAATAAACTCTGTGGTCAACAAACATTTTGTTCAGCGGGATAATCTTCATTAATTAACCCCACTTTTAGGATTTTTGAAGCCCAAATACTATCAGCAGAGTTAGGGTATAAACAAACCACACTTTGGTCACATGATTTAACGTCTCCACCACAACGGGGCTGGTAAGTCATGTTTGCCGTGATGATGTTCTGTAGTCATATTTAGACACTTGTTAACAACCACCTTTTTTAACACGTAAAACCTTCAGAGTTCACAGTTTAATATTAACTGACTTATTATATGTCAGAAAACAAAACGTGAATGTCTGCAGCTTGTGTCAACCACAGAACTTTTATCCAGCCCCTTCTCACCACCAACTCCTCAAATACTACAATACGCACTGGGCAGCAGCTATATCTGATGCCACCGGCCACAACCAAAATTGTCAAATAATGCCACTTCAAACAGCGGATGTTCCCCCCCACTGAAATCAATCGAGCGCTATGAAAATTCATTATGGGAATAATACTGAAAATTAGCATTCTGTTTGTGGTTGCATTTTCATAAGGTGCAAAAAGAAAAGTGAAAAAATGGTACAGCGGGTGTCAAGAGTTCGGAAGGTGAAGATAGTAGATTTTCTGTACTCTTAAAGTCAGCATGATTATTGCCAAATATCTAGCGAGTTTGTATTTTTAACATTAATCCTGTAATGATTTTTTTTGAAAGCCCTAGATAAATTATATGTTTGAGTTTCATGAGAGTGTTATTTAAAACCAACACCATCCCCAACCACAGCACTCTGGCTGGGTCACATAGTGTTTACTATGCAAACCTTCAGGGGAAACGTTTCTGCAACACTATAAGCAAGACTACCACAGACAACACCGAGGCCATGTGGTTGGTATTTTATAGAAAAATAAACACAAATGTATTTAATATTCAAAAGTTATTTGTTTTTAAGCCAACAAAAGCCAAAGACATGATTTTAAAATGAATTTAAATGGCAAACTTATAGATAAAATCTGCAATTTTAAACAATGTTTAAGAGAGGTTTTAATGGGGGACCTGGATTATATTTTATGTTTTATTATTATTTTATTTGACTTCATTTTATTTAGTTTAGTGTTTTTTAGTTTTATTTAGTTTATTTATATTATTTATCAGGATTTTACAATATATATATATATATACACACATATATTTGAAATATCTTTTATTCATGTGTTTATATTTCATTTTTTAGTTTGACCTCACAAATATTGTAAATGCTTAAATATGTAGCACGAGTTCTGGATCGGGGCGAGGTAAAATGGCTAACACGTGTTCTTCCCAGAATGACGAGCTTTTCCTTTAATTGATTTAGTGGAGGACATTTTGAATTTTCAGCTCTGAAGAAAAAGAAGGGACGAGTAGGAAAAACCCTTTGAGCATGTTTAGTATCTGTGTGTGTGTTTGAGTGCATGGATCGGTGTGTTCACGTGTGCATGCAGATCTGACTGAATGCGTGCGCGACCCGGCGAGCGGTCCGAGTCCTGACTCTGTATTCAGTTTTTTTACCGGATCTATCAGTCGGAGCTCACTGCCTTTGTCTCGGCTGTCCAGAAACATGAACTGAACCGCCATCCTGGAAAACATTGATGTCAGTTTCTGATAAAAAGAAAGAAAATGTTTTTGTCTTTGCACCGCAGCGTTTATCTTTGTGGTCTTGCTTGCAGATTTTGTTAACGCACATGTTGCCTAATGTTATTTTTCTTTTCTTAATGTGACCAGGGTTAAGCACTGTGTCGTCAGCCAGATATTTCTTCATCGTGAAAGAACTGATTTCAGGGAGATTCAAGGATGTTTTGGGAAGATTTACCGACATCGTACTGTTTATCTAATATATCTGGATTACTATTACTGCAAAAATAACCCCCTGAAATATTAAATGTCCAAAAGTTCCTACATACAATTTTACCCATAAAATCAAATTGGATGTAGCCTGCGCTGTTGGCAGCTTCTTAGTTTTCTCTCTTTTTTTTTTTTTTTTTTTTTAGAGTATCAGCTTTTATTTTGTACAGAAACTTCCACGCCAGGAAAAAAAACCCACCAACAACAACAAAACTTATCAGTGTCAGGTAATAACGTGAAAAGTTTGTCACGTTACAATGAGATATTTTCAGGTGAAAAAGGAGCATTTATTGTTAAAAAAATGTTCTTGCTAAAACAGTATAGTATTTTATTACCAGATAAATAGTATAATGCCATGACAAGATTTTTGTTTGTTTGTTTTTTTACGAAAAGTTTCTTGTTATAACATTAAAATATATTGTTATATCCCGAAAATTTTCACGTTATTACCTGATAGCCTGTTGATCAGGTGTTTTTTGAGGGTTTTTTCCGGGCTCATCAGCTTAACACTTTAGCAGTTTTGTGAGTTAGACCAAACTACAAAACGAACAGTTGGCTGTTTGACAGAGATATGAAACGCTCTTTTGTTTTAGTATTTTAAAGGCAGTAAGGACTGCTCACTTTTGCTAACAGAAAAATGATTTTGCATTAGCTGCCTAGGCATGTAATTTTAGAAAGATGTAATTAGAAAGAAGTACTTATCCTATTGAGTGACAGAGAAAGAAGCAAATAGTAAACAATTCTTGAAAGCACATTATGTAAGTATTTTTATCAGGATCTTTGTATATTGAGCTGAGCAGCATCTTGTCCTGTGAATTTATAGGCTAACGTAGCATTAGTTCAGCAGCTAAAGGAGACTAAAGGAGACGCAGTCAGACGTTACTTACCAGCAGTTTGTCATTATGACCACAACTACACAGCAGTCATCACTAAATAATGTTACACTTAAAATGCAAAGAGCAAAATAGTGAGAAAATAAGTATCGCAGTAATGTAGCTGCCTTTGCTAAATGTGAGCTAAACTAAATGCATCTTATTGATTCTGATGGAAAGTTTCAACATGTAGGAAATACTCTTTTAGTTATTAGATGAATATCAATGTTGATGTGGTTTTGTTAAGGCCTCGTTCAACTGGAGCTCATCAGCTTGTGTGTTCGACATGGAAAATTCAAAATCGTGAACTCGAAGCTCTCAGAATTTATATTTACGAGGTCATAAATACCACAATAGCAGAAGCTTTCGTACAGACTTTTTTCATGAACGCGGTCAACAAAACCCCATTTGAACGTAGCATGAGTCGAGAGCTGAGGTGTGGTTAGCTTAGCTTAGCTTAGCTTAGCTTAGTAAGACAAACTTGCTTGATAAAAAAAGCAGTTTGTGTAAGTTTTGAGCTTTACACAGAGCTAGCTAGCCAGCGGTTCCCTCCTGCTTCCAGTCTATGCTATGCTAGTATTAAAAAGTCAACTGTCAGAAACAAAGCGAACATGAGTATTTCCCTAAATGTTTTTTAGCTATTCAGAATCATTAAGCTAACATTTCTCCTCCTGTAGCTAACGAGACAACACCAAAGTCTGTTCATATTTTGGTGGATATTTTAGATGCAGTCTTCTACTGTAGCTGGCATTCCCAAATATATGTGTTTTTTAAATTATTATTATTCCTTTCTGGTGCACACACAGTACTTAGACTAAACGTTGACAAGATTTTAAAAAATGATGTGCACAAGTTAACTTCTGGTCCAATTTTAAAAAAATACTACATTTCAGGACTTAAGACTCTGTATGTTTTCGACTGTTTGTGATTTGTAGGTCAAAAGCCATGGAGACAAACGGGAAAACACGGAGCACTTTTTAGGTATGAAAATGGTCAAATTTAAAGATTTCTCCTCTTTCAGAAATGTCTACCTGTACTGGTGAGACGGGTGTTTCACCAGTGCTGAACGGACAACTCCATTTTTTGATATGATGGCGGTTCTCCTTTTCTTAAAATACTGTGACTTTCTTCTTTTCATTTCCTGAGTGGATAAAATGGATTTATCGACGTGGATTCACTTTGTGGACGTTTCTACTCCACAGCTGGATTTAAAGTTTGAGCACATCGGAGCGTTGAAGCCTCAAACATTCGTGGGCGGCTGAAATATGTTCAGCACAAAGATTTGACTGATATCTCTCAGAGGTGGAATTTTTTCCCGATCTGGATTAAAAGCAGATTATTTTCTGTGTTGCTCATTTTTCGCGATGACAAAGTTTCGGAGTGAAAATGCAAATGGCCGACCCTGCGAGCAGCCTGTTAATGAATCCCCCCCCCATCATCCATCACTGCTTGACTATAATGTGACATATGCAACTTCTTTTGGTTGATTCTCTGTCTCTGGTTTTTTAAGGATACATTGATTTTCAGGACATGGGGGTTAATGAGAAAAAACATATTTTTGAGGATCATATTGTTAATTTTTGGTTGTAAAAGAAAGAAATAAGGATTATTCTTATTACTACTGTTGCTAGTGCCCATGTGCTGTAATTGTTCTTTATGGTGTAGTAAATCATCTTATTTTTTCAATAATTTCCATAAGAAGTCGTAGTGTCTTACGTTAACACTCCACGTGATATTTTTCGAAAGCGTTCCAGAAACGACTTGCATGCGTTGGGATCAGTTGTTGTGTTGGAGGGAGGAAGTGATTCAAGGATTTACTTGTAAATTGTGGAAATTCTGAGGGCGGTTATGGTAATTAATTACTTTTGTTACAGCTTGTGTTATATTGATCAAAAACATGAATTATTGAGGATGATATTGAAAAGAGAAGTTTCCATGGTTTTAGTCTGGTGCAGTGTCTGAGTAGAATAAAACATTGTCCTTTGAAAACACTCACACAGGCCTGGGTGTCTCTTTTAATACCAAGCAGATGGTTTAAATCCACCAAATATTTATTGTTTCTTTTTTGTTATTTCATGTCAACGCTGTATTCCATTTTTTTGGTTTGTTTTGTCTTTCATCCGGTAGTCTTAACAAAAGATGCAATTCATTCAGCCAACAGTTTTGCTAATATCTGCATATAAGTATGAACACTGTATAATTAGTGCGGCCGCTAGGGGTTGCTGCCTAACAGTAAAGATGATTATGGATTGTGTGTGCTTTACGTTGGCGTCCTGCACCACCCTGTTGGGGTTTATTTCACAATAATGACCAGCTCACTGTGCATTATCTCACTTATGACACGGCTATCTAAATCAATCATTTGATTCAAAATCTCAAAATATTGATTTAAATATCATTCTGTTGCTCCGTCCAATGGTCTTCAAGACTGTTATTCATTGCTGCGGCTTGTATTTAGAAAGACCTCAGATTATTTAACCAATCAGAATGCAGTATCCCCTAAAGTGATTAGTTACGATAAGATATGATGTGTAAAAATAGAGGAGTGTGTAAAGTGAGACACTCTGCTCATTTGTCTGGGTCAAATCAGCACATTAACTGTGACAGATGCATGGTCTCCATAACGAACTATTAATACTCTGTACAGTACTGCAGAGGTAGAATTTCATACGTGTTGGAGTCAGGAGCTTTTCACATCAACCAGCTGACACCCGGAGGACCGCCGCTGTGCTGTGTTCAGGGACAGCTGCAGGGACTGCAGGAATGTGTTGTAGGTGAGATGCTCGCCGTTTCAAACGCTAAATCGAATGTTTTCACTACAGCTGATCTGAGCAGTTTGGATGGAAACAGCAGTCAATGTGATTTTACATCTCTTCCACCTCTGCAGAGCTTTTACAGCAGACAATAATAACGACAAATACATTTTGTGGTAAACTTAATGCTGAGCAGGTTACCTTTTCTATTAACATAAAGAGGAAATGCAGCATGTTATCTGGCAAGTTGCAAAAATGTTGATACTGAATGCATCATGTTCTGTGAAGATTTCAGTCCTTTTCCACCAAAATCCCCAATCTGAAAGTCACTTAAGTCTACAAATAAAGTGCTTTTGTGCCTGAACCAAACATCCACAGTTTCTTCGACAGACAAATCCAGCTTTAATGTTCAGGTTTTTTTGCAGTGAGAAAATGATCAAACGCTCCAATAACTGTGAGACAAATATCATTAAATATTCAACACCATGCACATATTCTCAGTATGACACTCTGATAAACATGTTGCTTATCTTCCAGTGGGTCCTGACACTCCTCAACGACTGACAGCAACGACTCGCTTCTGTAAAGTTCAGACAGTTCTTCAAGCAGTCGATGTCGAGACGTCTTTTTAGTGGTGAGAATCCCGAAGAGAAGATGTCCTTCTTTTCTTAGACAGTGGTTGTTTCCATCAGTGCTTCAGTTCATGTTCTCATCCAGTGAAAAACCACAAAGTACCAAAAAATCAACCAGAATCCATCGAATTCCCTAAAAGAACCTCCACTGGTTCAAAGTTCATCAAAAGTCTTTTCTTTTTGTTTCCCCTCATCATCACTTCCAATCTGCAGTGAAGTCAATATGTTGGTAGTTTTATTCATCATTTCTATCAGTAAAAATAATTTTACTCATTGAGTTAATATCTGAGATCACAGTGACGTCACTGAGTAAAGAAACACGACGGATCAGACCATCATATCTCCGGATCAGACCATCAGATCTCCGGATCAGACCATCATATCTCCGGATCAGACCATCAGATCTCCGGATCAGACCATCAGATCTCCGGATCAGACCATCATATCTCCGGATCAGACCATCATATCTCCGGATCAGACCATCAGATCTCCGGATCAGACCATCATATCTCCGGATCAGACCATCAGATCTCCGGATCAGACCATCAGATCTCCGGATCAGACCATCATATCTCCGGATCAGACCATCAGATCTCCGGATCAGACCATCATATTTCCGGATCAGACCATCAGATCTCCGGATCAGACCATCAGATCTCCGGATCAGACCATCAGATCTCCGGATCAGACCATCATATCTCCGGATCAGACCATCAGATCTCCGGATCAGACCATCATATCTCCGGATCAGATCAGCGCATTGTCAGATCTCAGATCTGAACCTGATCAGTTTACAGTCTGTTACTGACAGAAATGATGAATTAAACAGCTTTAATAAGACTTTCGTGTCCTTCGGTTGTGTTCTGCGGTTTGACTCCGTCTGCTACGACAGCCGCTCCATCTCAAACTGGAGTTCACCGGGTTTGTTGGCGTTGCTGGTGATCACGGTGCAGCTCTTGTTCGTGCGGTTGCAGCCTGACTGCGAGTTCTCGGCTGTGAGCGGGGTGGAGTCGTCCGGCATCGGTGCCGCCGTGGCGTCCAGCTCTGGAGACTTTTGCCCATAGTAAAGCGCCCAGAGCAGCGTGAGGGTGAGCGCCATGGCCAGGATCTGAGCCACGCCGATGGACACGCCCAGGAAGCGCAGCGCCTGCAGCTGCTTCGTCCCTCGAATGAAACTGTAGATCTTTGGACCACAGCCCTGAAACAACATGAGAAAACACTGTCAGCCGTCACAAAACACTAACTGCTGCCTCCTGTCCCTCACTTTTCGCCTGATTTATGTACATTCAACTGTGCCACTCTCTGAATAAGTGACACTCGACAGAATGCACAGTTTTTCAACAGAAGAAAGCGGACACACCCAACTGGATTTGCTTCGGGGCCACTTTTGCAAATTGGCAGGAGGACAAAACATATAACAGAAAGAAATTGCTAATATGCCTTCTTTAAAAAATGGCCAAAAAATACGTTTTTTGAGGAAAACAAAAGACAGATTTTTTTGTCCCCTGACCCTCTGAGCGGAGGATAAGATCAGCCGCCATATAACGGGGACGATCAATGATTGTTATTGACATGTGATGTCATTGTTATTGTTTAATAACAGCTGCTGATACGTATGTTACATGTCACACAAGAGGCCCGCTCTGTTGTGTTAAACCTCCTCAGTTTCTGTGATGCTGGCATGCTGTCTAAAATCACACATTGAAAACACATGATGCCAATCGGAGGCGACGGTGGCTCACCTCCTGATGCAGGTCACTGAGGTCGTGGTAGTGGGCATGGCGAGCACATCCTGGATACTGATTGGAGCAGCAGGAGTCAGGAGGCCACTCCATCTCCGTCATCTCTAGCCAATCAGTGAAGTAGATCACCCCGCAGCATTTAAACTGTCCACAGGTAAACACACCTGTTAGCACACACATCACATGACCAACACAGTCTGTTTGTGTGTGTGTGACTTCTGACCTCTGTCTGGAAGCTGTTCCAGGTGTGTGTGAGCCACTGGTAACGCTGCAGGCCGAAGTTCGACATTCGAGACTTCAGGCTGATCATATCAGAGCGCTGCACCGACGGCTGGACACACACACACACACACACACACACACACACACACACACACACACGGCTGTTGTTGTTTATTACAGCTGGAGGAGATTTTCTCCAGACACTGAGTCAATGACTCACCCTCCGTGTGTGTGTGTGTGTGTGTGTGTGTGTGTGAGTGAGTGAGTGAGTGAGTGACGTACACACACACAGTCATTAGAATTCATTCAGTTTTCGTGTTTTCATGTTTTCAAGCTCCTGGACCCAAACTAAACTTTTTTTTCACAGTTTATGGTCTCTGAGGTCGTGACCCCCCGCCTCCCGTCAGCCAGGTGTGTCTGCTCTCTGCTGATAACACTCTATTCACACTGACTACAATACCCACAACCCCCTGAGGCAGGTGAGGCGTGCAGTGATGGAGCAGAGGAGAGATAATGAAGTAGGCCTGCAGGTAAAAACACATAAACACACACAGCTGCTGAGATCTGATTAACACACCATCTGATACTGACGCCGCTCCTCCTCTTTCTTCTTCTCTTCATTGGTTTTATTTTTCATCCTTTTTTTGTCTACTTTTTTCTGTTTTTAAATTCGTAGTATTGCTACTTTTCAATTTTTTCTTTCTTTTTGTATTTATTTTTTGTTTTTATTTTTACGCTTCTTTTTATTATTTTCTTTATTTTTCTTTTCTGTATTTAACTTCCTTTTTATTTTTTCTTCCTTTGTCTTTGTCTTTGTCTTTTTTCTTTTGTTTGTTCTCTTGTTGTGTTATATAATGTCTTTGTTGACTGAATTATTTCGCTCCACGTGCTTGTGTTCTTGTCGTACATTAGTTGTGTATTTGTCATGTATTAGCTGTGTTAACTGTGGTGTTTTTGTGTGGTGTGGTGAAACAGGATCTGATCTGAGAGCAGCAGCGAGCCGCTCATGTTTGACATTTCGGGTTATTCATAGCAGAGCGATGTGTCGGAAACTGAATCCATCTGCAGCTGCTCACTACCTCCGCTCTGATTGGTCCGCTTCACTCGGCCAGGGGCGGGGCAAATACTCAGCCAATATTCTCATTAGTAAAAAATACAGCTGAGTAATAAGGCCAAAAATGTGAGATCAAAATAATGTGATTCTATTATGAAAATTAGTTACATTATTGTTATTATTATTTATCTTTTGTTGGCTTTTTTTCTGTAAAATGCTAATTTTGGCATTTTTGTTTGTTTTTCCTTGTTTTTTGGCATTTTTGTTTGTTTTTTCCTTGTTTTTGTTTGTTGTTTTCAGGTTGAGGGGGGTCCGTTTGAATAAGCCTCTGCCTTCATGACCTCTCCTGATACAGATTTTGCTTTTTTTTATGTAGTTTTTAAATTGTATGCTGAAATATATTTGGGTTTTTAATAAATCATGTGATGTTTGTGTTTGGTCACCTCGTCGTAGGTCCACACGGCGCTCGCCAGCTCTACACAGAAGATCACCAGCAGACTGCAGAAATACTGAAACAAACACACACACACACACACACACACACAGAGAGAGAGAGAGAGAGAGAGAGAGAGAGTTTAATCTCACAGTACAAAACCTCTTTAACCTTTGACCTTACTCACAGGTTTTCCCAGGGTCCTGGAAAACCTGGAAGCCTCTTGGAGTTTTGTTGTGTTTCATGGAATCGTGACGTGGATAAACAGTTTTATTTTCTGTGGCGCTGACGTCGCTCTGATAGAAACTGATGTAAACTAAACGTTTCATACGTTTCTTCATTTGCTGCCTTCATGTCCCCGCTGCTCTCCGTCCGTTCAGCTGCTCTGTCTCCCACCGTCTCCTCTTTCAGGGACAATCTTATCTGTCCTCTGAGGGACAATGGAGACACCTGACACCTGCCCCCACCCCAGCCAGCCCCCACCCCCCACAGCCAGCCCCCACCTGGTGACAGCAGACAGGTGATGTGGATCGCTCAGTGACCAGAGACACAGTCACCTGTGCTCACCTGCAGCTCGATGTGTCTGCTCATCTCATGGGTTGAAAGTCAGACTTTACGTACAGTGTGTTCAGGGAACACATTTGTACATTGTATAGTTTAACTCTGTATGAATTTAACTTCATGGAGGGAAAATATTGCAAATGCACATTTTTCCTGAATATCTCAATGGACTCACCTTGCTGCAGCTGCATGTAGTGAAAATGCGCATTTATGTAAAGTTGTGCAGATGCAGCTTAAAATCACAGTGCAGATGTTACATTTGTATATGTTGTGTTTGATAAAACTTTACATTCGTGCGATGCTGCACACGTGCAGATTTACATATGTTTACGTCTATAACTGTAACTGAACGAGTCTACGGCCCAAATCTCATCTACTGCAGTTTTTGCATATTTGCATGCTGACGTAACCCCTTCTAAAGACAAGTGTAATTGAAAAATTCACATAAACTACATTTACAGGCACATCCAACATTTCTACACACACACACACACACACACACACACACACACACACACACACACTCAGCTACAACTTGCATCGTGTTCATCACTTAAATTACAAACACATACAGGAATAACTGAAGACGAAATAATCTACAAGTTTACAAAAAGCAAAAGCTGAGCGTGCTCTGAAAATGTGTGTGAACTACATGAACAGTGAATTTTCACTGCATATGTGTCGGGTTTTATTCTGCTGACGCCGAAGTCACTGAATCGTCCTTCAGCCGACTGCGATAAAAAAACGTGGACGCACCCAGGAGAGCAGCAGCAGGTTACACCTGAGCGTGCCGCAGTACCCCACCATGGCCACGATGATGAGGAAACAGCACACGGCGATGATGACGGGGTGGACAGCTGGAGAGTACGTCAGCACCGCCGCCTCCTCCAACCTCAACACACAGACAGACAGAGGACAAAGAACATAAGAATCTAAAGGTGATTTTCTCCACGTCTGTGTGATGGATGGTGTCCA
The DNA here is from genome assembly GCF_026936395.1 of Plectropomus leopardus. Lineage (NCBI taxonomy): Eukaryota > Metazoa > Chordata > Actinopteri > Perciformes > Serranidae > Plectropomus > Plectropomus leopardus. The sequence goes on along the minus strand of NC_142197.1, from coordinate 372,552 downwards.
CACTGCAGAGACTCAGAGATGTTGGAGACAGATCAGAGAGGCTGGGGGACATGTTTTTCAGATGACCTGTGAAGCAGACTCAGACCTCGAGGGTCCTCCTCCATCAGGACTCTGTCTGATCGTGTTAGCTGGACTCTGTGTGGGACTCACCTGGTGTGGGCTGTCAGGGTCAGGACAGTGTTCAGAGAGTCTCTGATCCAGGCTGCCACTCCTAGCACACATGCTGACATCAGCTAGATACACACACACACACACACACACAAATAAACATACATGGATCAGTTTCTGCTGCCCACAAATAACATCTCAGAATGTCAAACATGCTCTCAGACAGACGGGCGGACGGATAGACAGACGGTGACCTACTTTATAGTAAACTTTTACTGCAAACTCTGACTGCTAACTTTAACCCTCACTGAAAACATTTACTGCAAACTGTAACTGCAAACTTAAACTGTTACTGCAAACTGTAACTGTTACTGCAAACAAACTGTAACTGCAAACTTAAACTGTTACTGCAAACTTTCACTTTCACAGCAAACTGTCAGTGCCAACTTTAACTTTTGCTTGAAACTTTAACTTTAGCTGTAAACTTTTGCTGCAAATTGTAAGTTAAACATCTGCTTTCACTGTAATCTTTGTTCACTTGAACCCTCACTGCAAACATTCACTTTCACTGTAATTTTTGACTCCTAACTTTAACCCTCTCTGCAGACTGTGACTTTCACTGCAACATTTTACTTTTACTGCAAATTTTCACTTTTAGCACAAAGTTTAAATTTAACTGCAAACTTAGATTTTTTTATTTTTCTGAAAACGTATGGTTCAACAGGGAAATATTTTACCACAGACTTTAAACACTAAACGCGTAAAAGTATGTGGACACAAAGTACCAGATAGACAGATAATACTGTATAACAATGTAATAATATTGTTTGTGAAGTAGTTGTAATACAACTGTGTTGTTATATAAAATGTGACTTTATGGCCTTGGAAAAGCTTTTCGTGTTTTAATTATCTGCTCTCTGGCTGTCGAGGTGCTTCATTGCTCTAAAACGCGTGCGGATAAACACCTGAGAGTCGCACGTGCTGATGTTGGATATGTAAAAACAGTTTCTATGTGATGATGAGCTGAGACACATGCGGAGTGCGGAAATATCTCAGATCAGAGAGCTGACAGGGTTAATAACCTCCAGCCCGTGTGTCGGTGTGTCGGTGTCGGAGTGGCCGCAGCAGCCGCCTCTCACCCAGAAGAGCAGGTTGAGCGCGTACAGCAGACAGCGCAGACACCTCACCGCGTCCTCCCGAGCCATCCCGTCCGGAGCTCCGCCGCGCGGCTCATCTGAGCCCGGGACACCATGACGACATGCTCACTGCAGACACGCGGCACTCAGCCCGGACACACTCATCACCAGCGCACGGAAGCCTCTTCTTCTTTTTTCAAACTGCGTCTGCTCCGTGCGTAAAATCCGCATTCCGCCGCCCGCGCGCCTCCCGCTCGGCTCTGTCCGGAGTCTGGTTTCAGCCGCTCGGCTTTATCCGTCACGAGCTCCAGGAAACTTCCACAACAGGTGGTTTCTTACTTTCCCTCAGCCCCGCCGGGAGGAGGATGGAGTGTGCGGCGCGGCGCACAGCGGCGGCGCTGACGTTTCCAAATCAATCATCAGTCACTGCGCGCCGCCGGGGCGCAGCGCAGAAACTTTAAACACAAGTTTCACAAAATCAGTGATCCAAAAACTTTAAACTCCAACGATGGGAAACACAAATTTAACAAAAAACATGTCAACCCTCCAGCAGCGCGCGCTAAATCCTCTCAACTCGCTCAATAATCTCAGTTTAAACGTTTCTCCGCTGCGTCAGAGCTGCGGAGCGCGGAGACGGCGGTGGATCCAACCGGAGCCCGGAGCAGAGCGGAGGGGCGGCGCGCTGTCCCGGCCCGTCTTCTTCTTCCTCCTCACTAATTAAATGCGCGCAGCAGCAGCAGCCTCTCCCCTCCTCCTCCTCCTCCCCCCGTCAGTGGGGAGTCCTGGGGGAGGACGCAGGAATGTGTCCGCCTCCAGCCGCAGAGCCGCGGGGTCAGCAGGCCAACACACTCACACTGCTGTTATGTTGGAGAGGATGAACAGACGCGAGGAGGGAGGGAGGGAGGGAGGCCTCTGCTGGCAGCGCGAGACAGGGGGAGGCTGGAAACACTGAATTAATACACGCACTATAAATGGACAAAAATATGTGGACACCAACAAGCGGAGAACTGTGTGTCTGCATACTTTTGGACATCAGTATGTGGACCCAAACTACTGAACAAATAAACCACAAAACGGATGGACAAAACGGTATGCAAAGTACTGGATAGATAAATGATGTTGCGAAAAGTATTTGGACACTAACACGCTATTTGGCCAAAAGTATGTGGACAGAAACAGTTGGCTACATAGTAATATATGTCCATATTACTTATGGCCAAAAGTATGTGCATACAAACTACCAGAAACAGTATTTGGTGTCTACATACTTTTGGACTTCCGATTGTGGACACAAGCTATTACACAAATAACATGGCCAAAAGTGTGTGTACACAAAGTACTAGATGGATAAGTGATGTGGTCAAAAGTATGTGGACACAGCCGGGAGTCTATTTAGAGTTAGAGTTTAGAGAGGAGAGAGTCTGGAGTTTATGTCCATATACTTATGACCAAAAACACAAATTCAGACAATTTGATATGTGGTGTTTTGTGTGTATTTACCTTTGGCCATAAGTATGCGGACACAAACTACTAAACAAAAAAGAATGTGGACAAAAGTAAAATGACATCACAGACTGACTGGGTAAAAGTATGTGGCCCATATACTTTTGATATATACTACTGATTTTGAGAAATCTGATAATTATTCTGACTTGGATACGTGTTTTGTTTGTTTTTTTGGCAAAAAGTGTGTGGACGCATATTAATAAATAGATACACAAACTCACTGTCCAAAAGTATGTGGACAGAAACTCCTGTCATCTCCAAGTTTGTGTCCACAAATATATATATATATATATATATATATATATATATATATATAAAAAATAGTTTTTAGAATAATCTTTTTTTTATTTGCTTGTTTTGCTAATTTTATGTAATTTTCTTGAGCTAACTGCTAATGTTCAGGTAAAAAAAGGAAAAAATTGCTTATTGCCTTTGTCCCATGTTCTTGGAAGAAATCAATCCAGTGTACTCTGGTTTTAAAGGGTTAAATGGAGTAGGCCTATATGAGATGAACTGGTTACAAGCTCGATTTATTTGTCATTTTACAGCACAGGGATGCACAGTGAAATATAAGATGTTGTTCCTTCACACACAGAAAATATCTAAAAATATTTAATTAAGTATATAATAAAAAATAATATTAAAAATATGCTACAGGCCACCAGTTTTATTTTGTCTTATTTTATTTCATTACGACACTAACTGTAGATTTCTTCTTTGATTCTAATATAAAAATGGAAATTCACGTTAAATTTAAATAAAGTTAAATTATTATTCTTGTTATTATTATTATATTTTTAAAGATTATTTTAATCCAGAAACCATGTTTGGTCTGCCCATATTTTGAACTACTTCTCCCATGAGGCATCTGTTCTAAGGACGCAAATAAACGCCCGCGGAGGTTTCAGCCAATCAGAGCGCCGGTAGCGGTGTGCGTCACCATCTCTGACCTCATTTTGTATCGGTCTTTTTTTCTGAGGAGACGGCTGCTGGCGGCGCCATATTGAAAGAGTAGAATTGTACCATAAATCGGTAAAAACGGTGAATTTGGCGGGATGTTGTACCTGGAGGACTACCTGGAGAGTGAGTATGAGACGGTACCGGAGCGGCGGCGGCTCCGCGGCTCCGTTCTGACCGTTAAATGAGCGTGAATGCGGGCCGTTAGCCTAGCGTGCTAACGTGTTTGTCTCCGCAGTGATCGAGCAGCTTCCCATGGATCTCCGCGACAGGTTCACGGAAATGAGGGAGATGGACCTGCAGGTTCAGAGTGAGTACACACACACTAAAACACACACACACACACACCGAGCCGGGGATACCGGCATCACAGAGCCGGCCCCACACCGGGAGAACAGCTCCGGTTCATACAGACCGGTCAGAAACGTTAAGTTAGCAGCTAACAGCTAACACAGTGAAGTTAGTTTAATAAAGTTTATTCAAAGTGCTGTTTGTTCCTGTGAAACTTTAACCCCTAACATCCCTTATCTCATCACACACACTCATACTGCTGTGAGCACAGTGAGTCTTTTAAAATCAATATTATACAGTAACACGAGTTTCTACTTTCATTGAGTTTATTATTTAATCAGCCCTCATCATTAAAATCAAATATTCATTAATGTATTAAGTTTATTATTTAAATAAATGTATTATTTACTATTTCATTTACTACAAATATTTGATGTTTATGATGAGGGCTGAACTCAATGAAAATACAAAATCATATTAATGATTATATTTTAGTAGCCTAGTTTTGAAAAGCTCATTTTGTGCTCAGAGTGAAATGAGTGTGAATATTTGACACGGCACAAAAATAATAATTTTTAAAAATCAATGTTGCTGCTGATCATTGACATATGCCAGGCTGTGATCAATTTTAAAAACTGTTTTCATTCAGACGCCACCGATCAGCTGGAGCAGAAAGTCATCGAGTTCTTCGTCAACGCAAAGAAGAACAAACCGGAGTGGAGAGAAGAGCAGATGGAGGTCATCAAAAAGGTCAGAAACATGTTTAGTAACACGGGACTGATGATTTAACCACACGTGTGTTTGAGGATCATCTGCAGTGATTTTCAACTACAACTGTGTGAAATCAGTGTGGATATTCATGATCAATAATATCAATGAACACAGTGTTCAGATGAAATGATTTCATATTCACGTCCCTGTTCATCGTCTTTCTGCACATGCAAACTAAGAGTTAATTCATGATCACTGCGTTTCAGGATTATTACAAAGCTTTGGAGGATGCAGATGAGAAAGTCCAGCTGGCCAATCAGATTTATGATCTGGTGAGTAAACAAAGTGTCAACACAGTGTTTAACCCTTTAGAGACTGTTTGTCTCAGTTTAGTCTCTTTTCTTCTTCCTGTTGTGATAACTGTGTGTGTGTTGATGCATGTGTCCTAAATGTAGTCCAGATTGTGTATTTGAGTGTAATCAGTGAATTTACAGCTCAGCTCCTACAATAAGTCTAAAATACACTGTGGAAACTAAATAGTTACATTCAGACTGTTCAGGTCCAAAAATGCTCCATTGAAACCCATTCAAACTGACATTTTTGATCCCACAGCCATCAGAGCAGAAAAACAGGACTTGTATTATTTCTGGGTGTCATTCTGGGCTTTTGACTCTGAATTTGTCATTTTGACTATTTTCCACCTGATGAGGTCATTTTGACCATATTTGGCATCTGGAGGAAATACATGCTATTTCCACTAGGTGACCTGTCACAGTCAATGTAGCTGCTGATCACTGACATATCCCAGACTGTCAGCAGCTACACTCACACACTGACATATCCCAGACTGTCAGCAGCTACACTCACACACTGACATATCCCAGACTGTCGGCAGCTACACTCACACACTGACATATCCCAGACTGTCAGCAGCTACACTCACATGCTGAGGAGGAGGAGATTTTTTTGCTTTTCATCCAAAAACATAGTGGCATCATGACAAAAACCTGGCATAAAATTCTGAAAATTATTGAATATTTGATATTTATGATTAGGACTGATGTTGGTTAAAAAAATAAACTCAGTGAAAGTAGAAAATCATATTTATGTATCGTATTTTAAAGCCGGATTTTGAAAAGTGCATTTTGTGCACAGAGCGATACAGATGTGTGCGATATTAAAGCGGGCCTTAGAGGGTTAAAAAGTGTTGTTGGACTGCAGACAGAGAATCTGCAGTTTTTTCAGTCAACATTTTATCAAAAATAATGTTTACAGTTTCTCTTCAGTAAGTGAAAGATATTTAAAAGTTAATAGAGTTTCTCTGTTATTCACTTGAACATCCAGCAGGTGGCTCTCAGACTGTTAAACTCCAGCAGCAGAGTCACGAGCACACAATCCTCAGAATCACACAGTAAAAACTGATGTTGTTTTCATTGATGGTAAAACCATGATCGTTTCTCTACAGCTTCTCTGCAGTTTCTCTCGATAAAAAGCTTGTTTTCTCGTCTCCTGTGCTTTCTCCAGAGAACGAGCTGATCCAAATGTTTCATTTGTAAATAACCACCTTAATCTTAGTGCAGTCAGAATTTAAAAATCCCTTCTGTTGTGTTGTCCTGAGCGGACTGATGTCATCTCCTGCTGTCCTGTGTGCAGGTGGACCGTCACCTGCGCAAACTGGACCAGGAACTGGCCAAGTTCAAGATGGAGCTGGAGGCCGACAACGCCGGCATCACAGAGATCCTCGAGAGGCGTGAGTCACTCACAGCTTTCATATTTATGATTTCAATGACCCCAAATTAGCAAGGAGTTAAAAAAAAAAAAGCTGCAAGAGAAATTCCCTGAAAAATAGCGTACACAAGAAAACTAAAAAAAAAAAAAAAAAATACAGTTATTTTCTAATACTTTTCTCTCTGTCTCTCTCGTTTTCTGTCTTCTTTTTTTTAAAATCTCATTTTCAGGTAATTTTCTTGTAAGCTTTTCCTAATTTCTTGAAATCAGCAGGGCATTTCTCGCCGAGTTGCTTGTTGCTTTTGTAGAAATGTTTTTGAAAGAAATCGAATCAATGTTCCAATTTTAGGGACATGAAGCATTCAAAGAAACTCGAGGAAATTACCTCAGTTAGGAAAAAGTACAGATGATCATTTCTGCTGCAGAGCTCAAAGGGTTGACTTCCTGTCCTCTCCTCCTCAGGGTCGTTAGAGATGGACAGTCCGTCTCAGCCCGTCAACAACCATCATGTCCACTCCCACGCCACCGCTGAGAGTAAGTCACACTGACCTGAGTCAGCATTTATTATCTATGATCAATAATCAGCTGACTGGTCAGATCAATAATGAGTCTCCTGTGTGGCAGAGAGGAAGTACAGATCTGAGTCAGCATTTATGATCAGTTTCTGATCAATAATCAGATCAATAATGAGTCTCCTGTGTGGCAGAGAGGAAGTACAGATCTGAGTCAGCATTTATGATCAGTTTCTGATCAATAATCAGATCAATAATGAGTCTCCTGTGTGGCAGAGAGGAAGTACAGATCTGAGTCAGCATTTATGATCAGTTTCTGATCAATAATCAGATCAATAATGAGTCTCCTGTGTGGCAGAGAGGAAGTACAGATCTGAGTCAGCATTTATGATCAGTTTCTGATCAATAATCAGATCAATAATGAGTCTCCTGTGTGGCAGAGAGGAAGTACAGATCTGAGTCAGCATTTATGATCAGTTTCTGATCAATAATCAGATCAATAATGAGTCTCCTGTGTGGCAGAGAGGAAGTACAGATCTGAGTCAGCATTTATGATCAGTTTCTGATCAATAATCAGATCAATAATGAGTCTCCTGTGTGGCAGAGAGGAAGTACAGATCTGAGTCAGCATTTATGATCAGTTTCTGATCAATAATCAGATCAATAATGAGTCTCCTGTGTGGCAGAGAGGAAGTACAGCGCTCCGACTCATCACACCACAGAACACGTTCCAGAGAAGAAGTTTAAGTCTGAAGCTCTTCTGTCCACGCTGACCTCAGACGCCTCCAAGGAGAACACGCCAGGTGACATCACTCACCTGCACACGCCCGTCTGTCCGTGTGTCCGTGTGTGTGTCATAACTGTGTGTCCCCCGCAGGTTGCCGTACCAACAGCACGTCCTCGTCCACCAACAACGTGTACAGCGTCAACTCGTCTCAGCCTCTGGCCTCCTACAACCTCAGCTCTCTGCCGGCGGGGCCCGGGGCCGGAGCGGGGGCCATCACCATGGCTGCCGCTCAGGCTGTACAGGCCACCGCACAGGTCAGCACACGCACACGCACACGCGCACGCACACACGCACGCACACACGCACGTGCACACACCTGGTTTTAGGTCGACTCCCACCTGCATCAGAGGGTTTTAGAAGCTGTGTTTTCTATCAAAATCACCTTTTTTTTTCTTTAAAAATCACAAAATAAATTAAAGAAAAGAGAAACGGCCTGTGTTTTAACAAAAAACATGCCGTTCAAACCTTCCATTTTTTAAAAGAAAAAATAAAGCTGATGGATGTATTGATCGTGTTTCAGATGAAGGAGGGCTAATCGATAAAGCTGATGGATGTATTGATCGTGTTTCAGATGAAGGAGGGCTAATCGATAAAGCTGATGGATGTATTGATCGTGTTTCAGATGAAGGAGGGCTAATCGATAAAGCTGATGGATGTATTGATCGTGTTTCAGATGAAGGAGGGCCGCAGGACGTCCAGTCTGAAGGCGAGCTACGAGGCCATCAAGAACAACGACTTCCAGCTGGGCCGAGAGTTCGCTCTGAGCCGGGACAGCAGCGGGTACTCCTCCTCCGCTCTGGCCTCCACCCTCACCCAGACCCTCACCCCCACCACCACCTCCGACTCCCGGGGACGCAAGTCCAAGTACGACACTCACACACACTCACACTCATTCACTCACACATACACACTCACACTCACACACACTCTCACACTCATTCACTCACACATACACACTCACACACACTCACACACTCATTCACTCACACATACACACTCACACTCACACACACTCATTCACTCACACATACACACTCACACTCTCACACTCACACTCACACACACTCACACTCATTCACTCACACATACACACTCACACTCACACACACTCACACACACTCTCACACTCATTCGCTCACACATACACACTCACACACACACACACTCACACACACTCACACTCATTCACTCACACATACACACTCACACACACTCTCACACTCATTCACTCACACATACACACTCACACACACTCACACACTCATTCACTCACACATACACACTCACACTCTCACACTCACACTCTCACACACACTCACACTCTCACACACACTCACACACACACTCATTCACTCACACATACACACACACTCATTCATTCACTCACACACACACACTCACACACTCACACTCATTCACTCACACATACACACTCACACACTCACACTCACTCACTCTCTCTCACACACACTCACACTCACTCTCACACACACTCACTCTCACACACACTCACACTCTCACACTCACTCTCACACACACTCACTCTCACACACACACACACACTCACACATACACACTCACACACACTCACACACACTCTCACACTCATTCACTCACACATACACACTCACACACACTCACACACTCATTCACTCACACATACACACTCACACTCTCACACTCACACTCTCACACACACTCACACTCTCACACACACTCACACACTCACACTCATTCACTCACACATACACACTCACACACTCACACTCACTCTCTCTCACACACACTCACACTCACTCTCACACACACTCACTCTCACACACACTCACACTCACTCTCACTCTCACACTCTCACACTCACTCTCACACACACTCACTCTCACACACACACACACACTCCCCTGTACGCTCACCTGGACTGAAGTCAGGTATCTGTAGCTGTAACAAACCTGTTCTCGGAGTTTCAGTTGTTTGTTTGTTTGTTTGTTGTTTGTTTGTTTCAGAAGCAGCATCAAGTCTTCCAACCACCAGTCCTCCTCCTCCTCCTCCTCCTCCTCTCTGTCCTCCTGCTCCTCCTCGTCGGCGTTGGCTCAGGAGCTTTCCCAGCAGGCCTCGGCGCTGCCCGAGGCCGAGGCCAACAGCCAGGTGGACTGGACCTACGACCCCAACGAGCCCCGATACTGCATCTGTAACCAGGTACGCTGCTTTTCTTTACTCACCTGTACGCAGGTAAGCTGAACGCCACAGGAGAAAATGAAGGAAAAGAGATATGGTGGAAAACAGAACATAAGAGAGAAGAAAACCAGGGAAAGAAGGGCAGAGACGCAGGAGACAAAAACTGAACCAGGAAAGACAGAAAATGTCGAACGAGTCATTGACGAACTCTCGTTCATGTTTCCAGGTTTCTTACGGAGAAATGGTCGGCTGCGACAACACAGACGTGAGTATCACGCTCAGCACGCATTTACAGACCAATCTGATCATTTACAGCAAACTGAAAGTGTTTGTGGTTTTTGACAAAAACAGTCCGACAGCGCGGACTGTTGAGTCGTGTGGCGTTCAGGATAATGTGGATGCCGAGTGTAATACTGATCCGTGTGTGTCGTCAGTGTCCCATCGAGTGGTTCCACTACGGCTGCGTGGGTCTGACGGAGGCCCCCAAAGGGAAGTGGTTCTGTCCTCAGTGCACGGCCGCCATGAAGAGGAGAGGCAGCCGCCACAAATAGACCCTGACGTCCAGGTCGTCCTCACCACACGCAGCGACGCCACAGAGGTCAGAGGTCAACGGGCCGGCCGCAAACGAGACGCTAAAAACGCTCACATTCAAACCAGAAGACAGACGGGTGTCTGTGTTTTTCTCTGAGGACACAGAGACAAACACTTTGATCCGTCCGGTCCACAGCTCGAATCGTCTATCAGACTGAAACCAGAACTCAGATGTTTCAACACTAATTTCATGGTTTCCTCCTGCTAAAGTCAAAATGTTAAAAACTCAAACTGTCGGTCAAACAGGAGCATCAAAGTAACGTCTGATCCCATTATTGAAGACGTCTTCACGCTGGACAGACTGTGGACGTGTCAACAATAATCTCACACATTTGGTTTCCAGCAGAAAAACAAAACAGACATTTAAAAAAGTGAACCAGCTTTAAGGGGACCGCACAGACTCCCAGAGGTCAGAGGTCAGCCTGCTGGGTTAAGGTTAAACCAGAGGACTAAAGGTCGGAGCGGAGGACCGACGTCTCTGCAAAACACGCTCAGTTATGAGACAGATCCTTAAAAAGTTTCGGCGATTAAAATTCAGATCAGCACATTAAATTAGCCAGCTGAAATAAAGTGGACCTGAACAAAAGTTCAAACCTTTGATCTCAAAATCTTAGACAGAAATATTGGATTTTGAGGACAGGATCAGAACTCAGACTCTGATTTAAATCACTCTGCAGTCTTTGAGGACAGGAATTTGACTTTTGTTCTCATATTCTGACTTTAACGTAACATCATTCGATCAAAAGTCCAACTTGTTTTACCTCAAAGTTCGAATGTCTGTGAACCCTGAATTAATAGATTACAGTTTTACTTTTCCGGCATAAATCGCAGAATTCAGACTTTATTAATCTTCCATCTTTATCCACGAAAATAAGACTTTTTTCATTGTCACAGTCAGTTTAGTTTATTTGCAAACAATTTAAAACTGCATGAAGTCCAGATGAATAAAACGTGAGACCCCCCGCTATTTCAAAACAACAAACAAAAACAAAACAAACAAAAACCCCGAAAATTACAACAAAAGCTAAATGACAATAAAGAGCAGAAAAAGGTCAGTAAACACTCATCCAACAGCAGAAAAAAGGAAATATTTTCTATATACGCACATCCAGAAATAATGAAAGAACGACTTTTTCAAAGATGATTAAAACATGACAACGGTTTTAGGAAGAATTTTGACTTTTTAAAAACATAATTTCTTTTTCCCACTTTATTTGTAATTTGTCCAAATTCTGACGCGTTACATTTCATTAATCTGAGGCCTGTTTCTGTCTTAAATCTGAGAACGCTGACGGATGTTCGTGACGTTTGTCTCACAGTAAATGTTCCCATGAGGCCGTGCTCCTCTCCTCTGCTGGGTTGTTAAAAAAAAAAAAAAAAACTACAAACATGGCGGGCGATTGGACTACAAGTACAGAAGAAGCTGTTTGAACCGTTAAAATTAAAATGAACCAGATGTGTGTGTGTGTGTGTGTGTGTGTGTGTGGTGTGTGTGTGTGTGTGTGGTGTGTGTGTGTCGCTGTGTGTACGTTGTGTGTCAGTGTGTGTTTAAAAAATGAAAAGGTCCAATAAAATCAGATGTTTTTGTATCTGTTGACTTTTATTTCCTTTCTGTGACCTCCCGGCGACCCGTGTGTGCGACTGAACGCTGATCTGAGTTCAGATCTGCATGAAGGAAACACGCCGTCGCAGCTTCCTCGTGTTCGGTCACCAGAACAGGACCGAGGTGTGAATGACTCTAAAGGGACAGTTCACCCAAAATTTAAAGTTCAGTGATTTCCTGCCCCCCCCTCATGCCGATGGAGAGTCAGTTCACGGGAAAAGGCGTCACAGTCCGTTCCCAAAAAACTGACGCAAACAGTGAGCAGGATTCAAACGTCAGAAAAATACATCATAAAACCACAAAATGTTTCCGTACTGCTCGTCTGAAGTAATCCAACTGTCCTGAAGCCCCTCTGTGCCAAGTTGTTTAGAAAAATGTCTCAGGAAAAAAAAAAAAAGCCAAAAATATTTGAAGAAAAAAATGTAACATTTTTTTTCATCAAAAATCTCCAAAGTGTTAAAGAAAAAAAATCACCAAAAATGTTTTTCGAAAAAACAAAGAAAAGAAAACTTTGCCAATGTTGTTCAGCTGACTCTCCATCAGCCTGAACGTTCAGTTTTGGGTGAACCGTCCCTTTAACCAGCCTTCAGATTTTTACTTCATTGATAACAAAAAAAACAATATTTTGAAAATATTTAGTTAACGCTGCTTCACACAGTGTTTATTTTTATTTTTGCAAAAGTGCAGACTGACTGTTGATGAAAAGGTGATTGTTTTTGTGATCTATAATATCGAAGTTGCTCCGATTATTTCCTAAAGTGTGTTTGTTCCTGAACTTTAAGACTGTAGCCAATCAGAGCGAATGATTGTGCATTTTTTCTCTGTCGTGTTAAATATGACAAAAACTGAGTGAGCAGATTTTAAGACTCAAAGAGCTTTTTAATCTCCTTTCTGATCTGAAAGGAGATCTGATCTGATGTCTTTAATCTGAACACACAGTGAGTGACCACAACCAGAAGTTTGACCTTTATTTATTTTATATATTTACATTTAAAGTCATGAGACTTTTTTTAGCGCCGGTCTTTGAACAGTGATAATCAGTTTATATTATTTTATTGTGATGACATAATATTTAATCAGCGTGTCTGTAAATGATCAGTCAACAGAAGAATCACGACGGTAAGTATTTAATCCACAGTTTATTCATTCCAGCTATAAAACTAAAAACTAAAACTATTAAAGAAAACTTCAGTGCCTGAGCTAATTTTCTTCAGTAACAGTACACTGAGTATTTGAGTTTTAAGGACAGACAGGAGACAGACTGAGTATTTAATAATCATGTCAAACAGATTTCAGTGTTATATCCTGCTCTCTCTCTCTATGTTTGTTCAGAAGTTTATTATCTGCTTTAAAAGGAGGTAACATAGAAACAGGGAGATCAGTTATCCTGCAGGAGCAGCCGGAGGCCACCAGGAGGCGCCACGCGGTCTGAGGCCGCCGGAGGGACACGTGAGTGTTTCCCCTTTCTTCTACTGCAGTATGTGTAATACTTGTACTGCAGTATATCTGTATTTATGAACGTGACGGCTGTAGTATGTCTCTGCGATCAGTTTATAACGTGAAGTTTTGTTTGAAAGAGTCGACTGTGAAGGGTTAATAATCAGCTGTTCCTGCATCACTTTGCTCTTTTAACCCATTCAAGCCTGGACTGTCATCAGACACCTTTCACGAGTATTTGACCCTTTGAAAACAGAAGATTTCACTTTGATTACTTTGGAAAACACGGGGGAAATGCACTGACCAGCTGCAAAAAAAGATGAGAAAAAGGTGACAGATTAATATCTTAAAATAGTTTTTAAAAAGAGGGGGGGATTATTAGAAAAAATAAATAAAAAAGGGAGAATGTCCAGAAAATTACATTTATGATTATGATATTTTTATATTTATAATTATGATATCAAAAGTTAAATACAGACACGTACATAACTTTATATGTCATTTTCTTGTTTATTTTTTTGTTTTTTTTAATTCTTTTGGGGGGGGGTTATTTTCAGGTCATTTTCTTCTAACTTTTTTTTCCTAATTTTCCATGTGCTCACCATTGTTTGTTTGTTTTAAGAACTCAAACCAACCTGCTCGGGATTCAATGGGTTAATAATCAGCGTTTATCTTATATAACACGTTTCAGCTCCTTAAAAAGTCTTGAATTATATTTTATAAATCTTAAACCTAAATAGTCTCAGATTAGAATGTGTGAGGTCTTAAATGCCACAAAAATGTGATCTAATTTAATTTATCCATCTTTAAATTATTTTGGGTCAAAATGAGTCGAGTAAAGCAGCAGAATTAGGGTTTTGTTCTGCATCTAAACTTTGTGCTGAAAAGAAAATATTCAGATGGAAACACCAACAGTTGGATCAGAACCTTCCCGACGTTTAACTAACGGATATCTCATGGCCACTGCAGCGCTCCCACGGGCCTGGAAAACCTGGGAAACCTGGAAAAAAAACCAAAACAAACACTTGTCTTGTGCAGGTCATCTCTCACTCTGAGCTGAAATGAGGAGTTTGTTTGTGCGCTGATGTTTTTCTCACAGTCATCCAGAAATGAGCTGCAGCTGAATCCGTTAAAGCACCGAGCACCGAGCCAACAAGAGCTCCACAAACCGGGGACTGTGTAGGAAATGATTTCTGCATATTTAAAAGAATATTACAGTATTATAACTTTGAGCCAAGTTTGTTTTCCTTCATTTTTTGTAATGTTTACACTTTATGTTGATTTTTATTAACACATTTTCTGCGAAATGTTCTTATACATTTTACTGATTTCTTGCCAGATTTTGCATTATTTCTTCTTTTGTTGCTCTCTGCCTTATTCCTGCGTTTTTGAAAGAAATCGAGTAAAAGTACTACAGTAATAGTACATATAGTACTGCAGTGGCAGCTGGGAGGTTTGTGTTGTGTAAAACTCAAAAGTTTTTACAGCTGACTGCGTTTGTGTGTGTGTGTGTGTGTGTGTGTGTGTGTGTGTGTGTGTGTGTGTGTGTGTGTGTGTGTGTGTGTGTGTTTTGTTTTTAACAGTGAGCGACAGTTTCATGACTTTAACCCCCAACACACACACACACACACACACACACACACACACACACACACAGAGAGAGAGAGAGAGAGAGAGAGAGAGACAGAGTCATGCATGTACAGGGTGTGTGTGTTTTCCAGAAATAACTCAGCCTTCAGAGTGTTTCAGCAGCAGCAGGAGGAGGAGGAGGAGGAGGAGGTGCTGACCTCCTGCAGTCCGGACTGAAGCTCTGATCCTGGATCTGTGCAGAAGAAGAAAAAGAGTCGGTGTGGAGGACTGAAATCTGACCGCTGAGCCTCCTTTTCTTTTTCTGCTCCTCCTGAGAGACTTAACTCAAACCAGATGCTCCTCTCTGCTCCTCCTCTGCTGCTCTGTGCTCCTCTCTGCTCCTTCCTGCTCCTCCTCTGAGGGTCTGCAGACGGTTTAAACCGCTCTCTCACTGAACCGAACCTCATGCCGTTTCCGTCTCATTTAAGCTCCGGAGTTTGAAAACTTTTTGTCTTTGGGTTTTTGAGAGTCCCGGATGTGTTTGGAGTTTTTCTCTGGTAACCCGACCGTTGTGTCGGTCCCGGTTTGTCTCCAGCTTCAGTCCCGAGTCCTCATCAGCTGACGGGACGGCGCACAGCCGCGGACAGAGACACCAGAGAGACGCTGCGCTCCGAGGAGACAAAACGACCAGGGACATGTCCATCTGTGAGGACACATGATCTCACCGAGGAGGAGACACCACGAGGACAGCATGAGGACAACTTCTCAGAGACAAAGTCCTCTGAAACAAACCTGATCTGCTCCCTTGCGGCTTCGTCCGCCGCGCGCTCTGCGTCCGCCTCAAGAATTAGTGCGCGTAAACTTCGGGTCAGGATTTTGGAGGTTTTGGATCAGGTTTTTGGAGGTTTTGGATCAGGTTTTTGGAGGTTTTGGAGCTTTTTGATCAGGTTTTGGGAGCTTTTGGATCAGGTTTTTGGACTCGCAGCAGGAGCTGAGACGTTGTCAGACTCTCATGGGTCCATCAGTAAATTCGGCTTAGACAGCATCCCTCATCAGGATCTTTATTTCAGTATTTTACTAAACTCTGTAACCCGTTAATGTCGGGAGGAAACTCTGTGATGAAGCTGATGATGAAGATGAGGAGCAGCGGGAGGTGAAGGCTGCTCCTCCTCCTGGGATGCGGAGCCTCCTGCGGGCCTCGGCGGGCGGCTCGGCTCTCCGCCGCCGGCTGTGCTGCTCCGGCCCGGGGCTGCTGCTGCTCGGGGTGTCGGTGTGTCTCTTCTACCAGACCCTGACCCTGATCCTGAACCGGAACCGACTCCGCTCCGGCCCGCAGCAGCCCGCCGCCCACAGCCGCAGCAGGAGACCGGCAGAGGAGGTCCTGAGGGAGGAGGAGGAGGCCCGAAGGTTCATCTCCAACCTGGAGAGCCTGCAGGTGAGCTCACCTGTGTGTGTGTGTGTGTGTGTGTGTGTGTGTGTGTGTGTGTGTGTGTGTGTGTGTGTGTGTGCGTGATGATGATGATGATGGTGATGATGATGATGATGTGACCTGCAGTGACCTCCTGATAGACCCTAACCCGTTTAAAAAGGCTTCACTGAGCTCCATGTAAGTTTGGGTCATTTTAAGCAGCTTTGATGAGCAGAAGAAGCTGCAGC
This sequence comes from Plectropomus leopardus, assembly GCF_026936395.1. Taxonomy (NCBI): domain Eukaryota; kingdom Metazoa; phylum Chordata; class Actinopteri; order Perciformes; family Serranidae; genus Plectropomus; species Plectropomus leopardus. The sequence continues at coordinate 355,785 of NC_142197.1, read as the reverse complement.
AGTTTGGGAGCGTCAGTCGGGTGTTTTTACTGTGGCTCACGTCGGCTCACGGACTCTGCTCTTCAACCAGCAGCTTCATCAGCATTTTAGGTCACTTCTGTCACAGTCTGAAAGCAGCTCCGCCTGTTTCACTGTGACAATGAAAACCGTTTTCTAATGATTTCTTGTGTCTGCTGAGGAAGACCGTGAGACCTGGTTAAAGCTCTGGAAGAAGAGCTGGAGCTCACATTATATTTGTGAAAATGTTTGTTAAGCGGCTTCTGACACACACAGGGAGGAAAAGCTTACGGCCTGAATCGCCAAATGTTTTTGGATTTCATTGGTCAGCTGAGCTGTTTTGTAAAAACAACATGAATAAGATATACAAGAAGAGGCTTTTTATGTCAATGTAACTCCTACATTTAACAAACTTAACATAATAAATGTTTAAAAAACAAACATTTAAAAAATCATTAACATAATCAAACAATAGCATCTTTTAAAAATAAGATATCATTAATTGTAAGTGAGCAAAACAAAGTTAGAGCAGTGCAGATACGGAGAGGGAAATTCACAAGAGCCAAAATAAAGTCGAAAAGACACGTATGGCCAACTTAACAAACAATCTAAGGCAAGTATAGACCCATCAAAGTCAGGCTGGAAATATAGAAACCAGCTCACAGTTCAACTGGAGCTGACAGAGAGGCCGACTTTCGATGCAGTCACCCGTCTGCTGTGTAACGTGAGTAATCTGGTATTTTAAGTGCTGCGTGTTGGATTTAAAGCCCGCAGACTCTCGCTGTCGC